>NW_009703069.1:36476-44845 GCF_000703405.1 Apaloderma vittatum | reverse complement strand
TTCCTTCCTACCTAGGCCATTCTGTGATTCTATGTTTTCTTCTGTGGGTTCAATCATGGCTTATTTTTTTGAAATGGTGTTTACATTGCTTATCTGGAAAGGCTTCCAGAAGATAGCAAGTTACTCTGAATTTTGTCATTTCAGAGCAGGTTTTTATTTGCCTTTATATAGTGTATATATTGTTTTCATGACAGAAATTATTATATTTCCACTTGAAAGAACAGGCTGTTCCTGTTATATCATGCACCAGCAAAGCATGTTGCGAAATCCTGACAGACCCAATTTTACTACCTATTTGGCCTATGTTCTCATCAGCCATGCCTTCCTTTAGAGAGAGAAGGTTCTCTGGAGCTGGGAGTGTTATCAGTTTTACATGCTTAAGTGCTTCAGACATCACGATTCTGGATACATTATTTTCCATATATGGTAATGTAGTACACAGAAAAATGAAGTTTTAAATTACAGTCTTGAGCTGTTGGATGACACTCACATTCAAGGAAGGAAGAGTTGCAATTTAGTTACATCAGCCCTCTCCTGCTGCAGAGCAGATTGTTCCTTCAGGCAACATAACATGTCTTACAGAAGAGTTAGTGATACCAAACTGTACACACAGCCTTGAAGAGAGCTGGTTGTTTTGTGCATTGGTTTCATTTCTACATGGACTCAGTTTTGCAAAGTGAAGTGATTTTCTGCTGTGTGCCAGATGCAGCTTTTTAATCATACTTTGAGCAGTATCCTTTTGAAATTTCATGTCTTTTCTTTAAAGAAAAGGAATGAAGCTGTGGGGGAGCCCAAGTTGTGCTAGTACCTCAGACACCTGGCATTTGCTGTAGATCTTGGATCAACCTATACAAAACCGTAATTTCTGTGAGGCAGACACTAGACCAATAACATTCAGAGCACTTGTTTTCAAGTAGCACTGTGGTGCAACTGGCACTGGGCCACATGAACTCCCAGCCTTTTTTGCTTGGTGAGAGCCATTCCCAGTCCCTGGTAGGTAAACAGAAAGTAAACCAGCTTCCTTCTATTATACGCCATAGGAAAAGGTCTGGGACATCCCTTGTGCAGTAGTTCTCAGGTTATGAACCCCTCTTTCCTGGAGCTGCAGTGAGACACCAGTGAAGTGGGGGACTTCAATGTCTCAGATTCAATCCTTCCATGCAGAAGTGGGCATGGGAATCCTGAAACATTCCTGAGGCACAATTGATGGCATTGCCTTTTTTCATAATTGATTTTGTTGCATATCCCCAGCTGTAGGAATTTGTGACATAGAGAGGGGCAGATACATACAGAGTTATAATGACATTGAACTGCAGTGAATTAGAAAGAAGTACAGAGTTGCAGTGTATTTGCAGAAATGCTTCCAGTTTAATAATGTTGGCTACTAATGGTTTTTACTTTGGTGGACTGTGAATACACTCTAGTGCCTTTGAAGGTGAAAGACTGATGACCTTCCTTGAAAGCAAAAGTCTCCTTGGAGAGTGTAAAAAGCACGTATACAATATATTAGGAATTCTTTCAAAAATAATCTGCATTTCAGAATATGTCCCAACCCATTTTCCTTGGTGACCTAAGAGGTGATTTGAATGTACATGTTGAAAAACCTAAGTTTTAACTATGTAAGACAAGATAGCTGTAATAATCCTCATCCTTGTAGAATTCAATTTTCAGCATCCTCTCCTGAATTAGGTACAACAGATACCTAGAAGAGTTTCCAGAAATCCAGCTTGCTGAGTGTGGAGTTGTGAGGACTGAGGGAGAAACTGAATTGCAAAGTTCTGGAAGGAAGTTTGATCTTAGGAGCAGACTTTGCACTTAGGAGCAGACTCCTGCACTAATCTCAAGGCCTTTTACAAATATTAATGCTCTGGGCTCCCTGACACCCTTGTCAATTAATTAGATACCATAGAATGGCCTAGGCTGGAAGGGACCTTAGAGATCATCCAATCCAACCTCCCTGTCATGGGCAGGGATGCCACCTCTCGACTAGACCAGGCAACACATAGGGACCGAGCGGGAATATTTTTAACCTCATTTTACTAGCGGGATAGAGAAGTTGTTTTGTTATAGAAGTCTGGCTTTGTTAACCCACAACATAGAGACACATGGAAAATCCACAATAGCTGCAACAAGAATGTTCCTCTGCATTTGCAGTCTTACACTTTCAGTATTTGATGAGACATCACAAGCGGTCTATCATAAGAACATATGTGGAAGAAATAAATGGAAATCTAAGTAAGTTTCTTCATAAGCCTCTGTCTCTCAGAGCAAATAAAGCTCTTCTAAATGTGAGTCTAGTTCTGGCTGGAGGATATGGGACAGGAACTCTGGCACCAGTGCCAGGCCCTGAAGGGGTGTTGTCACGTGCAAATAAAATAGCATTGAAAACTGTCCTGGCAACCAAGTTACAGGAGATTTTAAAAAATAGTGTAAAGTCTATCTCAAGTCAGGGAGTTTCTACAAAAAGGGAACTGGAGCAGTGAACGCACATTGTGCTTATAAATTCTGAGCTTTGCGTCCCTTTTCCATTATTTTGAAATGTTTTCTCTGACGGGCGCATGTTCTATTGGGCAGACAAAGATTAACAATGGAAGCTTGGGTTTATAAAATGAGGATGGTGTTCTGATAAGTGATCTGGAAAAAGATTTGCTCTCTGTTGCATTTTCCTCCCTCTGGGAGCCCTCTGCCTCTCCCATTACCTCACTGAACACCCCCGCACCCTCGTACAAACGCCGCCTCTCCAGGTGAGACCCCAGCCCAGGCTCGGCTGACACTCAGTGCCTGCCGCAGCAAGAGGTGGGGCTGCCACAGCCACAGCTCCATCCCACCTTTCCCACGGACCCGAACTCATGCTGCTGCCGCTGCTGCTTCGCCAGCGGCAGAGTCGTCCCCGTGCAGTGTAATCCCGGCACCCTCGGAGCAGCCAGCAGCTGCCGGGCACTCGCAGCCCTCTCAGGAATTTCTTTCTTTTTCTCCAAGTGGCTGACTGCTGTTGTTTCAAGGCTGCTGCTTTCCGTCTCATCGCAGAGACACTGTAAGTATAACTTCTGCTGTTGCTCTTTAGTTATTGCCTTTGTGAAACTCGTCTGTCTCGTACTGAATAGTAGGAGTGACAGTTCAAACTCTCTGTGAGGCTTCTTGTGGTCCCTGCTCCTGCATGAGGTGTTCAAGTGGACCCTTGGCGTTTTAGTTTTTAGCTGGATTAGAACATGAGATCAAAACAAATCAAAATGTTGGTGGCTTCCCGGCTGCCCTTTGCCTACTCTGTAGCTAAATTACTACTAAATTGCTGGTGTGACTTTCCTCTAAATTCTGGTGCCTAGTGAAGTGGAACTGCTAAAAGAAGCATTTCCATCCGTGCTTATTTGCTGGAGCCAGTTTTCTAACAAGCTGAGGAAGAGAAACTTTAATGCATATTCATAAACCCTTGGGATGCTGAGGCAGGTAATCCTACTGCCTGCTGAAATGTAGCCACCAAGGGAAGTTTTTGAATGGAGTTAAGCTGGGGGGCAACTGTCTCGTTGCCTTGATTCCTGAAGGTGAAGTAAAGGAATACATGAGTTTAGAGACCTTAGACGGCTGCAGCAGCGTAATGGCACATTCAAACTAAAAATAATCCCATAACCTTGAGGCCACAGGTCCTCTTTCCTGACCCAGTTTGGTACAACTATAAACTCCATGGGGTCACTTCAAGTCTGTCTTCTTACAGATAGTTCACAAATGGGTTATCCTCTCTTTAATTGCATCACTAGGAGTTTCAGAGAGGATGTCAGTGTGTTAACTCTTGAAAGACACCATAGAGTAACTTTTCATATTGCCAGTGCCCAAAAATATTCTGAGTGGGAGAACACACTTGTAGTTCTGGCCAAGTTCCTAGTAGAATTTGCACCGTTGCCCAAACATTTCCTTGAATCTGCACAAAACTTCACATCCTTTTGTAACTGTATTTTACAGTCTGAATTGGCAAGGGGATCGGAAACTGTGGGAATGAGCATGACACCATTTGACATAGAATTGATTTAGGACACCAAAGGGGCACTATCTGAGAATCTTGACTGTCATCTTTTTCTTCAGACTTGTCTTTTTTTTGTTCAGTTCCCCCCCCTTCCCCCTTTATGTTTAGTCTTCTCTTCCACTGCACTTTATCTCAAGAGGAAGGAGTAAGAAATAAATTTAATGGGTGTTTTAGTGATGTTCTGTCTAAACCTGCTTCAAGTGTATGGAATATGCATCACAGGAAACTGCCCTTTTCCCAGAGAGAATCCGTGTATAACAATGACTACATATTCTGTAGCATTCAGAGTTCTCCCTGTGCCTCCTGTGTTATTACTCTTTCCATCTCCAGTTCTCCAGATAGTTTCTGTGTTTTGCACATATGCTAGAAATAATTGTGCCAAAAATTTGCTTAATTTTTTAACAGAAGCCAAAAAGGAATTTGCCTTTTTCGAGTCTTGAACCAGCTACTGAGCGAGCTCATAACCTGTCTATGCTCACCCAGTACAGTGTAGTGGTCTCGTTTACTCTTCCTTCATTACCACCTTTGTGAGTTGGAGTTTTCCATAAAGGACTGGCTATTTATAACTCTGTTACTCGTTTGCAATCATTTAATATAGCATACCACTAGGATTCTTCAAGCATCTGCTGTTAATCTGGTTTTACTGATGATCTAAGCAAAGGAAGAAGCCTTGAGCTGAAGGAGCAGTTCTGACATAGGCTACGATCACTTCGAACTTTCTGCTTCAGGTGTTCATGTTCTAAACAGTATTAACAATTTTTAGGTGCAAACCTAACTCCAGTGTTAGGGTTCATTGGCTGGTATTTATTCCATAATTTGAAAAGAAATATTTTTCTGTATATATGCATAAATGATCTCTTGAGGTATCCTTGACAGTTAATGTGAGAATGAACTACATAATGGCAGATTCACTGTGATTTCATATTTTATTCTTTCAGGTATCTTAGAGTATGGAATCGGTATGGAAACAAAGGTGGTATCTTCAGCTGGGCTGTATACTGATACTGAATTTGGTTTATGCCAATCTAGACTTTCAAAAAGAAACTCCTGCAAGCCTGGGTCAGATTGACCATCAGTGCTGGGAGGTGTCGTCCCATGGGCTGGTGGAAATGAAGAAACTCAAGGTAGCAGATACGGTCATTGATCTCTGGGACTTCATGATGTTCCTGAAGGAATCCCCTAAGCCCAAGCACAATGAACTCTTCAATGATTTAGCTCAGAACTTCTGGGATATGTATGTAGATTGTGTGCTCTCAAGATCCCATGGAATGGGCAGAAGACAAGTAATGTCTCCCAAATATTCTTCCACATACTCGCATAGAACTTTAGAAGGTAACTACAGGATAAGGTGCTAGTCTGTTATGTATTAATGTTAAACTGAATCACTGTTCTCCTTGTCCTTGATTGTTTAAACAACTCAATACAGTAATTTCCATTTTTCTGTCTTTACTTGCCAAAAGTATTTGCATATTTCGATTGTAGCTACTTTCAGAATAAGTGAGTCAAAAGTAGTTAGGGTACTGCATTTGTGTATTTAGAATAAAATGTAAAAAATGTCAGGTGTGCATGTGGGACTGTGTGGAAATGGACACTGCTTTCTCTGTTTCTCTCTGTAAGCATATAAACGACATTACAATACTAAAAGTTTCCTGGTATTTGGACTTCAGTCTCAACTTTGGGGAATTGTCACTCTATGAGAAGGGAAACTCAAACCCCTGACCACTTGAACCCTGTTCTGATTAAAACTGTTGACACATAATGTGATCTCCTGGTTACTGTGAATCATCAGTGACAAATTCTGGTTGTCATGATCTAGGACAACTCTGAACAGAGACCATGTAGGTGATTTGCTTTACATCTTATTAACCAGTCCTACATCTGTTGATCTTCTTCCTCCTTGGCAATAGACTTTTTCTCTGGTGTACCCAGTAAGATGTTTTGGGTTTCTAGACTAAGCATGGAGATCATTTAATCCTAGCATTCCTAACCATTTTGCTTGGAAAATAACTACCTTTCTCTCATAGTCTTGCAGGGTCTGCTTTCACCAACCCATTTTAGGCCAAAAGGGGAGAAAACGAAGATATCTCAGCAAGACAACATCAAAATGAAGGAGCACGAAAGCACAGCATATACTGTAGATGCTTAAACAAACCCACTGTCATGGTTCAACCTTTTTTTTTTTCTGTATAAAGTACTTAGTCACTGCTAAACTGATACGTACATGTGCTCCCACATTGTCACTTTTGTTTTCTTATCTTGCAGTCTACCAAGGTTGCTTTTTTTCCACTGTATATGTCTAGGATTTTGTGTTTTGAGTCAACACCTTTGTTCTCTCAGGTAAGCTTGTAAGTCTGAACCAATGTAATATTTTTGCAGAGGATCATATTTTCCAATAATTCTCTTTTTTAAAAGTTAATTCTGTTGAAAACCCAATATATTTTTATATGTTAAGCAATGGAGAAAATGTCAACAAACATTTTATACAGCATCTTGCACATACAATCAACTTTACTTTTAAGAATTGCAAAAAAGTGTGACATCAAACTAAAGGGAAGGATTATGCTCATTGTAATGTCCTATGCAGTCTAAGCTTTGTATTTTATCACTGCTTAGTCTAGGCTGTGGATTAAAATACTTTTCTATGCAGGCAGGGTCTGAATAGTTGTAATTTTCTTGTCTAAAACATGTTATTTGCAAAACTCCTACTACATTACATTAAGAATGGTACTTCACACAAGACTGCACTTTATTTGCACATTCATACAGGTAAGTAAGGTGACACAGTCCATCCCTGCCATAGCAGGCAGCATCACAGTTGAGAGGAGATTCGTGCATCAGATGCTTTGAAAGAGTAAGAGACTTGACTACTGCTGCCGTTATAAGAAACCATCCAGCATGGATAAACTAATTCATGGAGAGGAACACTGCTGGATCTTATACTCACTAAGGAAGGTCTGGTTGAAGCGGTGAAGGTTGAGGGCAGCCTTGGCTGCAGCGACCATGAGATGGTGGAGTTCAGGATCTTGTGCAGGAGGAACAGAGTACCAAGCAGGATTGCAACCCTGGACTTCAGCAGGGCCAACTTTGGCCTTTTCAAGCAATTGATAGGGGAAATCCCATGGGACAGGGTATTAGAAGGTAAAGGGGCCCAAGACAGTTGGTTAATATTCAAGGGCTGCTTTTTCCAAGCTCAAGATCAGAGCATCCCAATGGGTGGGAAATCAAGAAAGCAAGCCAGGGGACCTGCATGGTTAACCAGGGAACTGCTAGCAAACTCAAGTGGAAGAAGAGTCTATAGATCATGGAAGGAGAGGCTGGCCTCTTGGTTGAGATATAAGACTGTTGTCAGAGGATGTAGGGAGGCAACTAGGAAAGCTAAGTTCTCCTTGGATTTAAACCTTGTGAGGGAGGTCAAGGACAACAGAAAGGCCTTCTTCAAATACACTGCAGGCAAAACTAACACTAGAGGCAATGTAGGCCCTCTGGTGAATGAGGTGGGTGCACTGGAGACAGAGGACAGGAAGAAGGCAGAGTTACTGAATGCCTTCTTTGCCTCTGTCTACACTGTTGGAGACTACCCTCAGGAGCCTCAGTCCCCTGGGGCCCCAGAGGAAGTCAGGATAAAGGAGGAGTTTGCCCTGGTTGAGGAGGACTGGGTTAGGGATCAGTTAAGCAATCTGAACATCCATGAATCCATGGGCCCTGATGGGATGCACCTGCGGGTGCTGAGGGAACTGGCGGAAGTCATTGCTAGGCCACTCTCCATCATCTTTGGTAAGTCGTGGGAAACAGGAGAGGTGCCTGAAGACTGGAGGAAAGCGAATGTCACCCCAGTCTATAAGAAAGGCAGGAAGGATGACCTGGGTAACTACAGACCAGTCAGCCTCACCTCCATCCCTGGAAAGGTGATGGAACAACTTATCTTCAGTGCTGTCTCTAGGCATGTCAAGGATAAGAGGATCATTAGGAGCATCTTTTTTTTCCAAGGGGAAGTCATGTTTAACCAACCTGATAGCTTTTATGAGGACATAACCAGGTGGATGGATGGTGGCTGCGCAGTGGATGTGGTCTATCTGGATATCAGTAAAGCACTTGACACCATCTCCCACAGCATCCTCATAGCTAAACTGAGGAAGCGTGGTCTGGATGACCAAGTAGTGAAGTGAGTCGCTAAATGGTTGAAGGGAAGAAGTCAGAGAGTCGGGAGGCCTCTAACTAGCCGAGTCCCTCAGGGGGACTGGTACCAGTACTATTCAATATATAAATCAGTGACCTGGATGAGGGAATAGAATGTGCACTGTCAGCAAGTTTGCTGATGACACAAAACTGGGAGGAGTGGCTGACACACCAGAAG
>NW_009703069.1:8968-36433 GCF_000703405.1 Apaloderma vittatum | reverse complement strand
TCATCTAGACCTGGACAGGCTGGAGAGTTGGGCAGGAAGAAATTTTGTGAAATACAACAAGGGCAAATGTAGAGTCTTGCATTTGCAGAAGAAAAACCCCATGTACCAGTACAGGTTGGGGAGCAGCATAGGTAAAGGGGACCTGGGGGTCCTGGTGGACAGCAGGATGACCATGAGCCAGCAATGTGCCCTCATGGCCAAGAAGGCCAATCACATCCTCGGGTCTATTAGAAGGGGAGTGGCTATTAGGTCAAGAGATGTTCTCCTCCCCCTCTACTCTGCCCTGGTGAGGCCACAACTGGAATATTGTGTCCAGTTCTGGGCCCCTCAGTTCAAGAAGGACAGGGAACTGCTTGAGAGAGTCCAGCACAGAGCCACAAAGATGCTGAAGGGAGTGGAACATTTCCCTTATGAGGGAAGGCTGAAGGAGCTGGGTCTTTTTAGCTTGGAGAAGAGGAAACTGAGGGGCGACCTCATTCATGTTTATAAATATGTAAAGGGTGAGTGTCAGGAGGGTGGAGCCAGGCTGTTTTCAGTGATGCCCAATGATAGGACAAGGATCAATGGGTACAAGCTGGAGCATAGAAGGTTCCACAAAAACATTAGGAAAAACTTTTTCACTGTGAGGGTGACAGGACACTGGAACAGGCTGCTCAGGGATATTGTGCAGTCTCCTTCTCTGGAGACATTCAAAACCTGCCTGGACATATTCCTGTGTGACCTACTGTAGGTGATTCTGCTCTAGCAAGGCAGTTGGACTAGATGATCTTTTGAGGTTCCTTCCAGACCCTAATATTCTGTGATTCTGTGATTCTGTGATTCTGTGATTCTGTGATGGAGATTAATTCTTGCGTTAATCCGTTTCTCCTGGCACAGAAAGCCCGAGAACAAATGGGAGCACTCAGAGATGCTGACTGTTCTCTGCTTTACTCCTTGGGCAGTGCAGTTTGTGCAGTCCCTGTTATGTTCTAGCCTTTTATGAGATCCCAACGGGGTTAATTATTGTGAGAAACAGACAGTAACAGCATATGAACCTTCATAAGTAAGAAGAAACCCATCCTACATAATGCCTAGCTCATATGTAGTTTGTAAAATATCCAACAATTCTCATAGATTTGTAAATGTTCACTTAGGTAAACACAATTGAACCACATCTTGTAAAATACATCTCCTACAGTACTCTGAAGAGGCTACAAGAGTAGTGAGGAATTTCTCTTACCCATGAATATCAGTGTAATTTCCCAATACAAAAAATACTTTAAATATACCTTTTTTTTTTTTTTTTTGAGAAAATAGAGTCATGACATCTCCAAACCCAGCAGTTTCAGGAACTGATAGATTAAGATGAGCAGCTATTTGAAAGCCATTTTCTAATCTGTTCCAGTGATATCCAGTTTTTAAAGCTGTGCACTGTATTGCATTTGCAACAAATAAAGTGTTCTAACTGTCATAAATCAGACAGATAATGTCTTCTCATGCATACCTAGAAATAATTTTATTCATCACCTGTGGAAGTATAGAAGTATAATAACATTTTAAAGGTAATGTCTCCTATATTATTGGTATTTTAATTGGATGCCAGAGCAAGGTATTCCATGCAGTTTTGAAAAACATGATATTTCTCAGACTGTATGCCTTTGTTTTAATTACATTACAGTAATTGGCTCCAGAATGCTTGAACAATCTATTTCTATGGTCACGCTGCAGTGTCTGCCAAAGGGGCAGGTGATTGCTAACAAGAGGAACACAGCACCATAAGCAGCAGCAGCAAAACAAGGCGGACATACCTGTTTTGTCTATGACAGAGCCATGGAGAGGCAGCCGGCGACTGCTGGGGTGTCTACAAGAGGGATTAACAGTGAGCGGGATGATCTTTTCTTCCACCGGTACTCCGCACTCCTTCTCTTTCCATTCTTGGGTTACAGCAGGAAGAGCAAGCCCAGTTTCCTTGGGTTCCCCTGCTGAGAGCCAGCTCATAGTCCATGGCTGTCTGGCAGCATCAAACACTTTCTACGCTGCTATGAAGCTTTGTGTTAGTGTTCATTTATGAAGTTCGTCCGTAAGCATTTCAGGAAATTCTGTCCCTTTCTGTCTCCAGTCTTATTATAATTAACAAGAGCATTTGCAGCTACGTGCCTGCAACATCAGAATGTCTGTAGCAGAAGCACAACGCAGTGGCAGGAGGAATGCTGTGGGGCACACTTTGCACCTGATTTAAAGTTTTTCCATAAGCATAAATATAAAATTTAGAACTGTACCTTGGCTTCACTGTATTGCTGTAGCTTTTGTCCAGAAATTGGAAGGACTTACAGGGGTCTTGTAAGGTTTTGTGGAAAACAGTACATAAAGAGTAACAAGGCAGTAATAAAGCAGTGTAAGTGCTGAAGAGCTGTCAGAGAAACATAAACATAAACAACCGAACAAGACTTTACTTGACACAGAGGATGCTAGTTAGATAATCTCTATATATCTTAGCTTACCTTTCTTGCAAGCAGGCAAGAAACATCCTCGTTTAATAAAAATACTTAGATTTTATGCAGATAATTTTGGGAAAAAATGTCATAATGAAATCAGATTATACTTAAACATTGTCAGCTAGCAAAAGACCAGCATAAAAATTAAATTAAATTAGCATAGCTTGATATAATTTCTCTAGCTTTAAGTACTAGATGAGTGTCTTACTTTACAATATAACGTTTGGCAGATCAGTCCATGAAAAAATGCTTCTGATCTTTGGAAACTATACATGTGGAGATTTCTCTGAAGTTTAAGTACCATTTTATATGGCTATTTTATTTTATTTCATTATTTTCCTAAGGTTCTTCTTTTTATAGAATTTAAGTAGACAATTTTGAAACAAAAATCTCTGCCTTTATTTTTAATGCCAGCACTGTTATGTCTGGTTTCAGGGACAAATAGCTTTTCAAGAAATGCTTATACACACACCTCCCCTCCATCCCTCTTTTAGGAAACTAAATTCTACCTGTTTAGCTGAAATTTATTTCCATTTTTCAAGTTGGCATTTTACAAAGCTTGTACTTTTCTCAAAACATCACTTACAGGCAAAAATGACAGACTATGTGCCTGAGCTTGTGTGTCGCAGAACCTCTTGCAACGTCACAGCAATTTATGTCACAGCACTGGATAGCAACTGGTTTTAACATGAAATAACAGCTGCTGGGAATCTTGCTCTGTTGTAATGTAGCAAATTCTGTCTTTGCCCAGGTTAGGACATGAGACAAAAGCTTAGAGAATGAGTCATCCACAAAAAGATCTGCTGCTCATAAGTTTGGGTTGGTGTTCTAGAGGTGCTAAGGTGGAAGAAGCTGAGTTCTTGTTGGAGACAGTACAGGCAACAGCCCAAGAAACAGAGTAGGAACATCAGTTACAGATCTGTGAGAAACCCGTGAGGAGCAGGACATTTCAGAATGTCTCTCTCCAACGGGCTTAGAGAAACTGTTGGCACAGACAAGCTTCTTAGTGAGTCTTTAGTTGAAAACTGAGAGAAAATAAGTCAGAATTCCTAATGCTAAAGGCAGCAATTCAAGAAACAAAATGGACTTGGACAAAAGTGAAAGATACTTAAACTGCCCTGTGTGCAATGTGAAAACAAAAGATGGAAATCTAAATAGTAGACCTACTGATAGTGGATCAGGGTAACCTGACACTAATACACAAAACTATGAGACTCAACATACCTTTGTACCATACTATATGTGGTACTTCACTAATAAATCATCTCCATGTTTTTATTAGTTGACAAAATGTAATTTTACTTTCAAGACATTCTATACAATTCATCAAAGATTACCAGCAGATATTATCTTGTTTCTAAAATACACATACAGTTAAATGCAATATTAAAAGCACTGCTCAGATCTCTACCTATTCTACAGGTACTGAATCTTTCTTGATGAAGTCCAGCATTTTAACTCTTTTGATCTTTTCTAAGGCTTCTCCACAGAGGCTTTCTAAGAGCAAAGTCTCTAACAGCCAGTGGCCCTCCAACTAATTGAGGAGGTGTACTTTCAACAGTTACTAAGCGACCAGATCCAACCTGAAAAGCAAAATAAATACATTGCTTGACATTCATGTTAGCATTTAAAATGAGACGAGAGTTAAATTATAAACTGTCATTCAAAAATATTATTTAGTTGGTGGAGATGCATGCTGAGGTTTCTGAGGTGCACTCAGACTATCCTTTATACTAAATTCACAAACTGTTCCCATCAATACAAAGGAAAGGACAGAGTGGTTTTCAGCAGGTAACTTCATGTACTCTGCTCTTCTGTTTTCATGTCCAATTTTAGTAGTAGAGAAAAAGAAAATCAAGCCTTTTTAAATAAAAATAGAAAATTTTTTTTTCAGTATTATTTAGATTTGTATATAATGTCGGCCACAGTTTTTGTCCTCAGAATTTCAGTATACATTAATATTCAAAGTAAAAAAAGGGAACAGATCCTGTTTCTCTCAGAATGCAATTGCCTGTAACTCCAGGAAGACTCCAAGACTGAGGGAGACATACACTTCCCAGTCTCATTAGGACTCTTTATACTGAATAGGTTCAGGTCTTTGAATAAAAATCCCTGAGTGACACCTCTATCTTCTAATCATGACCTACTAAAACAAACAATACAACTCTTTGAGTGTGTGTGGCTCACACATTTGATTATTTGACCTTGACTAGTTGGCAGCAACCATCTTAGCTTAATCTTCATCTCTTCCTGTCAAGGGTGTTTGGCAGACAGGAGGGAAGATTGTTACATGAAAAGAACTGCCAGCCATATCTGTCAATTGTAATTCTTCCAAGCAATGTATCCAAGGATTTTTATCTGATGTTGCTGATACGTTTATTTACTTCATACACTTATGGGGCAAAATGGACCAACCATTTCCTTGTTTTTGTCTACAGTTGTTGAAATATTGATTATGTAACCACAAGCGTATTTTCTTGTTAAATCCTTTGCCTCCACAGAAAGGAATAATCTTGGCTTGAGGTCCAAGTCTTTAAAGTAACAATGTCTTTATCTCTACCAACAATTCCAACTTGTATTTATATCTAAAATTTACAGATACTTTCTGCAAAATATTGTTGATTAACAGTCTCACTGATATATAAGCTGTCTCACAAGAGATACCTGTCAAATAGCATAGGGTCCATCTTGCTCACACTTTTTATGAGTAATGTGCAGATCTGAATCTCATTCTGACCAACTACCTGTTGTTTGAGGATATGTCAGAAAGGGAAGTGGTGCTTTGCAGGAGATACAGATTCTTTATTACCAACATAAACATTATCAAAGAAAGAGTAAGCAGCAGCACATATGCAGCTAGAATAAATCCCAAACCACTTACACATTAATGAAAATAAAACAATGACACTGGGATTACTTACTGTTGTACTGAGGCCTTTAATATCAGTTGCATGGACTGCTCCGTTTTGAGTCTTCAGTTTAGATCTGGAAGCCTCTATTGATTTTTCCTGAAGCCTTTTTGCTTTCTAAAGATAGTTAGAAAAGCAGCACATTTTTTTTTAATCTAAATGATGTCATTTGCACTTGTTAGAAAATGTATGGACAAAATGACAAAATAAAAGTGGTGATAATTCTATTGGCCTTTAATTGTAAGTAACTCCCTTCTGGTCTGCGAGTCTCTCTTGCGCCGGGGACCCGAAAGCAGAATAAATGGCCATGGCTTTGCAAGGGCAAGAAGGGAATAATCGCTTGCTACGACCTGCGGGATATATTCTTTCTCAAGTAGCCACATAATCTGTGAGCCTCCGTCACCACAAGAGCGCACTGTTGCCTCGTGTTCAGCTTGTCACCCCGCACCCAGGACACTTCCACATCGCCCGTCAGTCCCCAGGCCGGCCGGTCACAACCTTAACAAACCCCAGAGGCACGAGTTCACAGTTGCCTCTCCCGAATTTCAGGAGCTTTTGTTCAGACCATCCGTCCGGCTTGTCAAGCTCCTTCTGAATCGCAAGCCTACCTCCCACCTCCCAGCACATGGACTGCGCCCTCCAGCTCAGTGTCAGGCATGAATGGGATGAGCAGGCATACTGATACATTATATCCAAGTCATTAATGAAAATTAACTTAATTAATATCCAAGCCATTAATGAAAAGGTTAAATAGTATCAACTCTGTAATTAACTTTGAGGAATATCATTGAAACCTTGCTAAAGCTAAGGGAAATAACATCCATCATCCTCCTTCTCCAGAGCAAGTAATTTTATCAGAAAAGGCAGTCATGCTGGCAAGGCATGATTTATCCTTGGTAAATCAATGACAGCAATTGCCAATCACCTTCTTGTCCCTCATGTGCCTAAAAGAGCTGCTCAGAGACTCAGTTAAGACTAACCAGCCTATAGTTCTCCAAATCCTTTTTCTGACCCTTTCTAATTTCTAATTCTAGCATAGATCGTTACCATGGGCCAGGACGGTGCTTGCACATGAAGAAAAATAGTCTCTTTTGTATCTCTTTTGGTAAAAAAAGAAAAATTAAATTCAGCTGCCAAAGCATTTCTTTTAAGTCTGATTTCTTTTGTTCTCCAACTTGGTCTGATCGCCTAACCAGGGCTCTAATTTTATGTTCTTTTGGAAAAGCGCAAATATTGCTAAAAAGAAACACCTTTCATCATAAAATATTTCCAGTCTTGAAAGATGTTTGCTGTACAAAAAGTAGGAAATGTACTATTAGAAGAAATAAAGAAAAATAAGGATGACCAGACTTTTACTTTCAACAGTTTCAGGACAAATATATATACACACACACACACACATATGTCACCATCACCTAATTGCAAGTACATAAATAATGTTGATCCTCAAGTTGTGACTGTAGTAAGACGAGCGGAAGAAAAATATTGTGTAGCTTTGCCAATACATCTTACAGTTGATTCTTCTATGCCAGTGTGAATACAAAATGTACTCTAAATTCTACTTGAATATCATAATTCATTAAGAAATGCATTTGGAACTTTGCAGTTATTATAACTACACTGTGAATTAAGTTCTACTCCATCACTCAGATTTCCTACCTTCAATGCCTCATAGTTTGATGTCCGAGTCAAGAAATTTTCCCAAGATTTATTTACCATTTCTCTCTGCTTATGGATAGCTCGGATCTGTAATATAAATGAGATTTACAAGGTGCAACACAATCCTTTTCTCATGAGCTTTTCTGAATTGTTTGCCTCTACTGTTTGAATAGTATGTTCACCTATGGCCCTTTGACTGCCTTAGCTCATCTCTCTCACCTGAGATTGGATGATAATGTTGTAGTAATCTACTTGCCCTATAAAAACTTCAGTTATGCACTGCCTTAAAAAAAACCAAAAGGCTTAACTCCTTTGTGTGAATTAATTTTCCCCTTTTCCAACACCGATGTTGGAAAGAGCCCCAGCTCCTTCAGGAATATTTTCTGTATATTCTCACTCTCAGATGCTGAGTAACAGAGACAATCAATTCTGGTGACAAAAGTGAAGGCTTCATAATGCATGACAATCCCTCAAAAACACTAGCATGAGATTTTAGACAACTGGACCAACTGACCCTACTTCTTAGAAAGCAGATGAGCAAAAATGCCACATGCTTGCCCTATCACCAAAGCTGGAAACCATCTATACCTGCTCACTCCCAGCATGCTGGGAAACACAACCCCCTACTTTCTGAAGTAATAAAGCTCTGTGAAGCCAAGGGAGCTTATAACAGAAGCTTATATTTCATTTTAAGAAGCAGATGTAATTGTAATAGGTACTTTAAATTATCCGCTACAGATGAACACATGTGCAGCTTTATAGTGACATAGGGATAATTTCTCATTACACCATTGCTGCTGCATCACTGATGATACTGTTTCAGTTTTTCATGTTGTTCTCTAAAGACTGGCAAAAGTATACAAATTGGGAGAACGGAGGTTAGCTTAACTGAATTTAAAGTTAAAATTTTACTGCTGAGACAAATTAAAATATGTTCAAACATTATACACACATGAGATTCTCCACATTACATAATTATAAAATTTTCATACAAATCAACAAAAAATTTACATGCGCTTTACTTGTTTAAATACTCCTTGCCTTACTTTTGTGTATGTTTTTTCCTCTTCTTGGAGATCTTGGTGGTGTTGGCTTTCAAGCACTTCTGTCTGCAGAGCAGCAACCATTCTTCCAGGATCTTCTGATGCTTCTGAAATAACTTTCAAGGCTTCTTCATCTGACGTAACAGGCCTGGATTCTTCTTTTAGTTCTGCACACAGTTCATTCCAAACTTCTCTAACCTGTGTGTGAAATACACAGTATTTGACATGTATCTCTTTTTTTTTTGGTTCCAATTATTCAAAATACAATAGAGCAAACATCTGTCTCCTTATTCTTGTTTCACTTACCAGGATTTTTATGGAAGTTTAGACTTGAGCAACACTATGCCAAATTCATTCATGATAATCCTCCCTAAGCCTTCCCAAGCCCAAGTTTGACTCTACTGAGGAGTAACAGGAATGCTGAGAACTACAGAAACTCAGAAGAAACACAGATAGTTTCAGGATACGAAATTACAGGAGTGAAGTGTTGAGTCTAACTGGGTGCTTCTTAAACTCTCAGACTGTGGACATTACCAGAGCAAACTGAAAATGAGACATAAAAAGAAACTGGAATTGTCAACCAAAGATTGAGTCTTATTAGTTCTTGAACACTCTGAGCTCCCACAGACTTTGTTCCTAAGGAGAAAATTGTCATAAACTGAAGCATATTTTGAGCAGGATGGCTCTCACAAAGCTTGTTATCTTGCTCCTGTTTTCTATAGGCACATAATTGTTCACACTTGACAGTATGGATGGATACTGCATGTAGGGGGCAAAGATGTAAGAGCATGGAAAAAAACTTTATCAGAATATATATTTAATGTCATTTCTAATGGCAGACTGCCCCACCCTAAACTGATCTTACTTCACAAAGAGGCGGTCCTACTCTCCAGTCCTTCCTGAATTTCTTACTCTTGTTTTGGCACATTCCTGTTTCTTGAGCTGGCAAACAGTTAAAACTATTTTTTTTCCTGAGCTATTTTTACCTAGCATTGGTTTCTAGTCACAAAAATTTGTATCAGTAGAAAGGAGGAGCCTAGAGAGTGCTGCAATGATGGTTGTTGGATTGTATCTTTTGATGATAAATACCGGCTTACACTTTCTGTGAAACTATAGGTGACTTGTGACACAGGTGGCAGCTTTTGAAGGGTTATTTGTTTGTTGTTTCCTGACATAGACTCGCTATTTTTGCAAATGCAGATACAGTAGTAATATTTTATTCCACAATACTCACTTTGAAGTCAATATAATGACGTATGATAGGAAGAGTGACAAAATCCTTAGCAGATAAGCCAGGTAAATTTTCAAAACCTGAAAGAATATTAATCATGTCAGTATCAATGTCATGATGAATTTATCTTAGAACATAACACTCCAAAAAAGACACCGTCTTATTTGTTGTATAATCACATGCAAAATCTTCATCACACACACCAGTCAGTTACCCTTCTAATCCTGAGCAGGCTTTTGGTGATAAAAGCCTCTGTTTTCTTGGTAACAAATTCACTCTATACTGATTTTTACTTGTGAGTGGCTCCAGTGACGTGCCAATCACTCGGAAAGCCAGGACAGTACTGCTTTTGCTACACTTTTGTGGTGGGGATTTGATGCTCTGTTAAAGCAGAGAAACAGTTGAGTCCAGAGGTCACAGTTTCTAAAGCAGCAATTCGGCACAAATAGAGTCTGGTTTAGCTGTGAAACAGCCAACAGGAGAATCATATTACAGGGTGTCCAGTACTTTGTTTCAAAGCTGTGTTATCAGAGTGTCCTCCATCTCATAGCCCTAAGCACAATGCCTTAAGCATCATGATCCCATCTCTTAAAAAATATGTTTACAGTATGTGCAAAAGAATAAAGATAGAGAAGTATGGTTGCTGAGACTATGCCTGTTTTTTTGCATGCTGAATGTTAATTATAATTGATTTTCAAAAAACTTTATATATAGTCTACCAAATTTCATTCTAGACTTGATCATTATCTGTATGGTAATTGGGAATATAGCATCTACCTATGATTATTATCATCATGTTCTGAAGTTAAGAAATACCATAAATAAAGACCAGTTAACACTGGTTTTCTAGATCACCCTGCTACAGCCTGCTATGGAGCATGACTATAGTAAGAGGAAGATCCTGAAAAAAGACTATAAAAATATTTCCTTTTTTTTTTTATTATCCACTTCATGTAATTTCAGTACTTTGCAGGAGACATTACGATGCATGTAACTAATGTAAGAGGTATGTGTGAGCATAGGAGAAAGCTGGAATGAAATATCATGTCTTTTTGCTTTAATGAAGAAATTAGCTGTGATGCAACATTTAACATAATTAACACTAACAAAAATTAGTAAGAACCTGGGTTACAACAGAGGAAGAACTAGCTACAGTTTACTAGAGAAACCAAGGATGTTTTCAAACCAGTCAGTTCTTTAGGTTACTCAGGGAACTGGTTGAAGCAATCTCAGAACAATTACTGATCATCTTTGAATCTCTGGAGGATGGACATAAAAACCCCCATAAAGCCTATTTTTAAAAAGAGAAAAGGACAAGTCAGAGAATACTGGTTCAGTTCTGTTCCTGAAAAAAAGACTGAAACAAATAACTAAAGATATAATGTTTGTGCAGCTAAATGGTAACAGTGAAACATATCCAGCATGAATTAGTAAAAACTAAGACCTGGCTTTTGTCTACAGCCAGATAAGATATTGCAGAATCATAGAATGGTCTGATCTTACACATGTGGTAGAGTTGATCATGTATCTTTTCTTTAGTGTAGATTTTTAGACAAGGGTCTAATGAGAATTCATATTCAGCAAATAACATAGAATTAGCAGGAACCACAGCATTTTGAAGGAAAAATTTAGAGTGCAAATTAATATTGCTAATCTGAAAAATCATCTAAATTCACAGAATTTAGATCAGTAAAGACAAATAATAAGTCCTAAATGCTGAAACAGTCATCCGTACAAATACAGGATGGTAGATCACTGTATAGGATCCTAAGTCAAAAGAGCAAACAATATCATACCACTATGAATACAGCAATTGTCATATTAATATCAGAATGTTTAATTACAAGATTAGTAGAGTAATCTAGCTATATTTTGCTCTGAGGCTTCTGCTGGAGTACTTCTGCTGGAGTTTCCGGACACTACAGATAGACAAGAATGTGAATCAACTGGAAAGACTCAAGAAAGAGACAATGAGAATAATTAGAGTTTATGCTAGAAAATGAGATTGGTGAGTAATATCTTAAATCTAGGGAAACACAATTCAATGTAAAAGTGTTAAAATGTATGAAAGAGATATTTTGTGTGGGGAAAAAAAAACAATCAAAAACTTTCCAGCAGATTTTAGGTTTAATTCTAGGAAAACTTTTCCTAACATTATGGGCAGAAAAGTACTGGGGAAATCTTTAAATCCCCATCAATAGAGACAATTAAGAACAGGATGAACAAGCATCTATTACTAACAGAGTGTTAACAATGCATCTCAATGTTTCCTTTGTTGTTTTTTTTCCTAGTGACTTTATTGATTGCCAGTGAACAAGTTCATTTTCATGACAAATATGACACTGACAAGGCAATTCACTTGACTTACCGAGCTTGCAAAATAATGAATAAATTTTTGCCCGTATGTTTTCTGAAATTTCCATGATGGCAAAGCTGGGACAGTTGGCAGGCATGGGAATGACCTCTTGCTGTTTCTGGAAGCTGCTAGCAATAGGGCTCTTCATGTCTAAATTTCAAAACACAAAACCAGAGCAGAAGAATGAAGAGGTAGCATGTTCCCAAAGCTGTTAAATATAGAGAAAATGCTATCTATATAATGAAATATGAAGACACTTAGCAGAAAGCTATGGACATATTTTCTGTGATGCCTCCTGCAAAAGAAGACAGTTCCACCTTACTTTGTGGTCATTGTGCAAATTCTTTTGATAGTTTATCTAGAGATTTGAAGATAATTGGGGCCAGGAAATATTAATTAGCATGACTAAAGATTTGTGAGATCATAGCACTTTCCTTACTTCTTTTTACAACATATAACAAAACATAACGCCTTTTGTGGAAGAAATTAAGTAGTTTATCTGCCCAGCATTAGGAAAGCTGTTCAGGATACCAGTCATAGTTCTGTTTGTTACCCAGGTGCTGTAGAAAATGCCATCTAGTGGCATAGATAGAAGGTATGTTGGGTTTGGTAAGAACCACAGTATAAAGCTTTAAATATTGTAATTTATTTTCATCAGGATTCCAACTCTGAAAACAAATATTGTCTTTGTTTCACTTTATTCAGTGGAACTGGTCACTGTTCCACATACAACATAAAACTTACTTACCAACAATCCTTCCGTATCGATCATGCTTGACTCCTAGCTCCAACTCCTCCTCTCTCCATAACTGTATTAGAAGGCTGGCTGCTGTTTGATCTTTCTCTCCTCGCCAGGTACTGATGTGTGAAGTGGTTTTAGGGTTGTCACAAAATTCAACCAAGATTCCAAGAATGATATTGTACAGGTTCTTTTGCTTTGACTTGGTGAGGGAAAAAGAGAAAAAAATGTTTTAAACTATTCAAAACACAGTGATTTCTACCTTCAAAAAATGCAATCAAGTAACTGGAAGCTTTTGGTCACAACTATTTACACAAAACTAGTGTGTAAACTTGCAAGATTTATTTCAAGTTTCTGGAATCCTGCCATGGAAAATTTCATAAATCAAAGAACACGAGGGGAATGAGTGTAGGATCATATAAGATGTGCATACCTGTGTGTAGAATTACATAACAGGTTCTGTATACATGCTTCCAGGCTCACATGCTGGAGAATGTATTACTATCGAGATTTATTTTAGTAAGAAATAGGCTCTGAAGGCAGTGGCAGAGTGGTACCATGCAGCACCCGTTCTGTTTTGTGGCCAGATCTTTATGAAGCAGCTGTGAGTAGGGAAGGGTCTGCCACCTTGCACTGCAAGGGCATCAGAGCCTGGCAGTGAGACTGGGGGGAATGAAACAAGGAAGGTGCACGCTTATTTTGTGAGAGGTAAAATGCCTGTGTCAGCTCTATGTCCAAGACCAACAGAAGTAGCTATACATACAAAATACATGTACAAACTAACTCTAAATATCTAAAGTTTTATATCCTTGAAGTGTATACTAACTCTGTTCTTACTAACTTCAATATGAAGTATGAACTGAAGGTGCTTTTCTAAATAGATATCTTACCCAAAATAAGAGCATAGTCTGAGTTTTCTTTTTAAGAAGGGGATCTTCTTTGGTAAATTCAAACTCCCTCTGTCAAATGCTTATTTTTTAAAAAGATATATGGAAAATACCTCTAATGATTTCTGAAGAGATATCCTCCTGTGTGATCACCTTCCTGTCTCAGGCATGTACATATACTGATCTTTTTATTAGTATTATAATAGTCTTAGGAGATACTGTAACAAAAACAATGCAATATTCCATGTTGTTTTACTACTTTTTTTTTTTTTACAACAACAAAGAAATACCTACTGCCAACAAATCCAGAAGGAGAAAAATGCCTTGTTTTTCAAGAAAATAATCCTCTGCAACATAACATCCAACGACACAGGACCTTAAACAGAAATAATTTCATAGTGTAGAAATATCTTTATGCTTTAGAACTTTCTATGAGCATCTTATTTATTTTACAGAATTGCATAAATATATTCGGTATGCAATATGCTTCTTACCTTCAGGGAATAGAAAAATCATGTTTCACATGCCTTTTCATTTACACTGGGTAACTAAATACACTCTACTTGACTGCTTTTTCTCCTCTTGCAGGTGGCACACCTTCCTCATAGCATCCCAAGAAATTTGGCAGGTTCACAATGAAATGGAATAGAATATGGATTTAAACTAAAACTAACACAGTTGGAGAGGCTAAAATTTAGCTAGATCATGTCCCTGATCTGGCTTATTTCAAGGCTGGGTGAGTATTTCTGCCAGCAGAATCAAAGGCAACAGTGTTTGCTTCTCTCAGCCTAAAATAATCATAAACCAGCATTCATGTTGCTTCCTTCTCCTATATCCTTACTCACGGCAATTAACACAGAAACTGAAGGGATCTCCTGCGTCAGTCTTTTCTCCCAAACAAATATATCATTTGGCTTTCAATGTATTTATCAACCTCTGTCTTAAAACAAACCAACTTTTGGCATTCTTTAATAACAATCTTTAAATTATTTCTAGCCCAGTATAGCCAGTTTACAAACACTTTTTCTGCTTACACAGCTTTTAGCCAATATTGATCTATTTTTGCCTTCTATTTACTTCCCTAAAGTTATTTACAGACTCGAACCATACACCTCTGTTAAAGGCTGAGGTAACTCTGCATGCTAGGAAGTCACTCTGTGAGGGGAGCTAGACTGCTGTGCAGGGAGTCAGGTTGTCACATCGAACCCCTAACTAGAAAAGAATACATCCAGAATATTCCCTTTATTTGGTATAATTTTTAATTACTTAAATTGTACGGAGGATTTTTATACACAGGCAGAAATGCCTACATATGCAGAGAAAGGCCATAGTATTGCAGACCTAAAAAGTACAAGAATTTACATTTTTAAGAGTTACTGCTGCTAAAATACTTTACGAACCACAAGCAGTCGAGTGCAGTGAAGAGGAGACAATTGTGGCCTAATCCACTATATAACTTCTTTGGATCCATCTGAATGAATGGGATAAGCATATCTACTCCTTCATAGCTGAAGAGTTCCTGTTGAAACATTAATAAAAGCAACATGTTTCCTAAATAATATTTACTAAATAGCTAAATATAATGAAGTACCAAGAGAACTGAAAACTTTAAATATTTATATTTTAATAAATTTGGCCTACTTGTTAGAGCAGGATATATTCCTTATGATATACATAAGAAAATCAGATTTTCAGTTTTTCCAAACTGCTAAACTCATTTGTTAATACACCTTCACATATTCTTTTTAAAATAATGTAAACTAGCAATTAAGTAGGTGAGACATTTCCTAGTGGATTTCTGAGTGATTTTCCATTTTACCTGTCACTGTCACAGGTACCAGTTATCAGACCTGACTTATTAGTGATGAACTACATCTTCTTTTTT
Source organism: Apaloderma vittatum (assembly GCF_000703405.1). Lineage (NCBI taxonomy): Eukaryota > Metazoa > Chordata > Aves > Trogoniformes > Trogonidae > Apaloderma > Apaloderma vittatum. Next base: position 21,250 of record NW_009703069.1, on the reverse strand, counting down.
TTTAAAAAAAAAGAAAAAAAAGGAAAAAAAAGAAAAAAAAGAAAGCAGTATCCTTTAAATGAAAATATACCATGTTTTGACATGTTTTGCACAGTATGAGGCGGGCAGATACATACCTTTCTGTGGAGATCATTTTCACAGAGAGCAGACAAAAGAAATAATATATCAGTCTGGATTTCCAGTAGAATGGCATCTTCTTTCTCTTTAGATCTGTTCACTGCATACTTTAAGATGTCTGTAAATGAATATATTTAATACATGTGAATGTCCCATACACAAGTCAGAATTCTATAACAGCTGCTGATTTTTAAAAAATTGAAGTTTACACCATGGGATTTTTAAAGGAATCTCTTCATGCTGTTCAGTTTTATCTCCTGCTTTTTATAACAGCTTACAGAAGTGCAGCACTCTGATGCTGTAGTTTCATGGACTTTACTCTTGGTGAGTTAAGGACGGCAGCTTGCACTGACTTCTTCCTTGTTCGGTCTCTGTGGTGCCTCCTGTATTGTCCCAGTGCAACCAATTCAGGGAATGGATCTGAATTAAGGAACTTTTAGGAAAAAGCACTGGACCTGCTGATTTGCTCCACTGTACAGCCTCACAAACATTTGTACTGACAGTGGAAATATGGGAGAGACATAAAATATCACCACTGCTGAGAAAATCAGCCGTGGAACCACTGTGTGAAAGAGGACATTCAGACACATAACTTTGCCAAAGTAAGAGGTTACTTGTATCTGATATATAGTGTTGATTTTGCTTTCACTAAAATCTTTAACTTTCCACAGAGTTTTCACAGGAGTTCAACTTTCAATTCAGGATATAAAATCTTTTATTTCTAGGCTATTAGAACACTCTGAATTCCAGAGGATATTACCTATTTTGTTCCTTCCAGTATGACTCTTTCAGAATACTGGAAATATTATTATAAGAAAAGAACTTAAGCCACTGTGTATTGGGACTTAGACCCAAATGTAGCAGCAGGTACGTGTTACTGAATAAGAAAATGCTCTAAACCTGAAGGAGCAGTGGTTAAGTAGTTTAATCTGGTTTTATTCTTCATGATATTATTCATATAAAAGTACATTGTTATTAATTTTCTTCTCCTCTAAAGAGGATTTGTGGAAAGTGACACTATGACAGATCTAGATAGAACAAGACCCATGGCTGGAGTTCCTAGGGGCTACCACAATGAAAATAAGATGTAACAAATGCAGTATAATAAAGGGAGAAGGGGCAGTTTTCACTCTGAAATTAAACACCGAGGCTTTTACAGCTGTCTGTTTTGCTTAATTTGCTCAATTCTGAGTGTTAGAATGCAATAAAATTCAAAATCGAATTATATATTGGATTGCTTGAAGTTTTTCAGCAGTCAGAGGAGTAACACACTAAAACCACAGCGCTCAAAAAAGCATGGACATTCTTAGTGTCAACAGAAATTAACTAATTGAAGTATAGCAATACAAACTGTGCTTTACCCAGCAGCTCGATAATTGCTCCCTGGTCACTCAAATTAAGGTTCACAGCATCATCATAAAGGGACACAACAGATCTCAGCACTCTCAGGCTGTAGCGCATTTGTGCAAGTTTGTTGCCACGACCACCTGTTCCATGGAAACTGTTGCCTTGACCAAAGAAAGGGTCTGTGGAGTAATCATAATGAATATTTTTTTTGGCAGACAATGTAGGTTCAGAATATTAATGTGCTCAGGAAAAGAAAAGAAAAGCAGCTTATCAGTGTAAGCTAAAAACAAATAAACAAAATCCCTTAATGTTTGAAAGGCTTCCTGGTTAAAACCATTGCATAATAAGCCTTTCTTTGTTGGGCTATACTTTCTACATTCGTAAGGAAGGTATGATTTCGGTGAACATTTAAAATTATTACAGTTTTTTATTCTTACTAGGTTTATGAGCAGCCTTCAGAACTCAAAATATCTTCTCTAACATAACATGAAATATCAACCTTTTGATCTCCATTAGACTGAAAATGAAAAATTCTTCCTAGGAAAACTTAAAACTATCCACCCCCAGAAAACCAGTCCATGAAACTGGGCATAGTTAATTATTTTTTTGCTTAGCCCATGCTCTTAGCTAATGGCCACAAGCCAACTTTAGCCTGGAAGCTGCCTTACTGTGTACAGCTCTTTAACGCGTCCTTCCTTGTGGCAGGAATTACTGGATGGACTTGTTGCTACAGTAAGTGTATCTGACTCAGCTTAAAACACAGAGAGCAGAAATGTGTGGCTGCTCTCACTACTGAAGGAGCTCAGGGAATGATCTAGTCGAGAGGTGGCCTCCCGGGCGGCAAGGAGGCTGGATTAAAATGATCTCTAAGGTCCCTTCCAGCTTAGGCTGTTCTATGATTCTATGATGATTCAATGAATGGCGCACCGGTGCCGTTTTTTTAGAAAAGATTAGCTTCTCAAGTGACCTCTTGGAAAAGGATCATTCTGATCTCATGAATTTCACATTTTGTCTTCCTGTCAAAGAAAGTAAGCCCAGTGGAGTCGTGCTTTGAGGTTATCGTGTGTGAAAGCCATGAGTATCTACTGACCTTGGCCTATACACCATTCTAGAAATACAAGGAGAAGAGTATTCGCTTGGCAGGACAAATATTTATCTACTAACAAGGGAGCCACTGAAGCTAGAACAGCAATCGCATGAAGCTGTAGTTCTTCATATTGAGCAGCAGACCAGTCATGAAATCCAGGCTTTTGATTTGGTTTTACATAACAAAGCAAAGCTGGCATCACATCATTTTCTCTGAGAAGCTGCAGAGTCAAGACAAAGAGAGAGACAGCTTACAGGTTTCACATGCATATAAAAATATAAAGCAATGAGTCAACTTTATCTGTCCTACACTAAGAAAATTATTTTTTATTGAGAAAGTATGTCAGGAACACTACAAGCACAGACAAATTCTTTTTATATTCTGTAGCACTCATACAGACTATGGGTTGTTAAATTTTATTATGTTCTTCACATGTACCTCAATAATGCTTTGCAGTCACTTGTCAGCTATTTTTCTAGCATGGTCTAGATTTGTAACTTTTCTAAAATAGAAACTGCACGCTGCTTGGTCTGAAGCTATGTATGAATTTTTTATTTGAAGAACAGCTGATTTCAGTCTACTGGACTACGGCAGATGAACAGCTAAATAATATTCCTGTGATTCTTTTCAGCTTTTTTTTTCTTACTGTATCTTCTGTTCTGTTAGAACTTACCTGTACAGCACATGGGTCTTTAGACAAGACTCCTATTACATTAAATAGTAACTTCTTCATCTCAAAGTCCTCATAAGAGTAGGTAAGTTTAATACCTTTTACCAAGGGATTGGGAATTTTAACTACAAAAGAAATTATAGGTACGTTACAAAAAAATCACTATTAAAAGTAAAAACAGTGTGATTATGTAGTATGGAATCTCTTACCTTCAGCAAATGTTGCAAGTACTATCAACAGCTTTGCAAATCCACTTTCCTAACAGGCATTCAAAAAATATACATTAATTAAACTAAATTGCAGTGAAATTAAGACTTATGATTTAATTTTAGTTTTGCTTTTTTTCTTCAGAACACAGAGCTTAATGTATCCTATGGCAGAATACACAGAATTTTATCAAAGAAGAGATCAACCCTTTGGACATTGTACAATACTAACTACAGTCCTAAGGGTACAGTTAGTTAAACCCATGTCTCATTCAGTCAGAGTAAGTCTGAACTTGTGTGGGGAAGTCCCAAACACATGTATTCACTACTATAATCACTACTATAATCTACCGCCCAAGAAACCCATATTCTCAGTACTGTTAGAGTTGTGTTTGTTAAAATGCACTTGTGCATGTGTAAGTTTATACATCGAGGGTCACCAGTACACAGAATTTTGCCTCTTCAGTTGGGCGCACTAATACACTTACATTCAACTTCAGTGCACTTACAAGTAAGCACATAAAAACTGCATGTATGAGCAATGTGCATTTATAAATACTACATATTAAAGAAATCAGAAAATAAAATGTTGTAATTCACAGCTCCTAGAGAGCAAACAGGACAATCGTGTCTGTGCAACACACTAGAGGCAAAAGAGCTTTGTTTCTGAGGGGATTGGAAGCCATGGCTCCCAGGACATTGCTTTTGGGCAATGAAATACTTCAGCTTGGCAAAAATACTTCAGTACTCTGGCAAAGTCACCACAGAGCTTTCCACTGGCTCGCAGCAGGAGCAGAGCTCACAGAACACTTCATAGAATCATAGAATGGCCTAGGCTGGAAGGGACCTTAGAGATCATCTAGTCCAACCTCCCTGTTTTGGGCAGGGACGCCACCTCTTGACTAGACCAGGTAACAGATGGGGACCGAGCGGGAATCGAACCCGCGAGCTCGATGTTGGTCCTTGTCAGCACCGCGCTCAAACCACTGAGCTAACCGGCCCCCAACTTCACAGACATCCCCACAGGATCAAGCCGTTCTGTTAGTTTTGCACCAGCTTTTTAGATGTATCCAAAAAAACTGGGCTTAGATTTGTTCAGCCTGGCTCTGGAAGTTAGCATACACCTAAATGATTTTAACAATCAGAAAAATACTGCAAAAGTAATTGTAAAGACAATATTGAAGTACACAATTACATTGCCCATTAGCTTTTGTCTCTATGGTATATTCTATATTCTCTGTAAAAAGTCACTGCAGAGTGGTTAAATAAAAAACAACATTAAAATATATTAATGTTTTCTCCTTGCTGATTAATGCCATACTAAATTCTGATGGAAACCAGTAAGCAATTACCAAACAGTTTTGTTCTAACACAGAGACAACCAAAATTAATATCATTATAAGCTTTACTTTGCACATATTTTCCAGTTTCCTTGAGGTGAGAAAATTATTCTCCTTTTCAAAGGCTCAGAATTCTGTGCTGATTTCTGAATTATGTTATATACAAGACTGAGTTTTCTGCAGTTGCTTGGATGGTATATTAAGAAAAAAAGAAAACATTGTGATGAACATTTTTCTGCCATTATCTACAAGGCAGAATTCAATGGTAATGTTAATGTTGTTGTCTACCCAATATTTCTATCCCGTACCTTGTGAAGTCTCTAAGGAAGCTGAGAATACAGAATCTAAATTAAAATATTTTCATTTTTCCTTGCATTGAAATAATATTTCTTTCTTGTAGTATAAGGAATTAAAAACATGTCCAGTTATTCAAATTGTAGGAAAAAACTGCCCTGTTTCTACAGCCAGATAAACAATTTAAATGTTTTAGACATTAAGTAAGTTGCTGCAATAGTGTAACAGGCATTTCATAACGGTTAGTGATAAAATGGAAAGCTTGAATGAAAAATCTGTAATCTTCACTGATGACCATAAAATCTATTTAGTAATATGGCCAATTGGGAAACATTTACTCAAGTTGAGAAATTAACACCCTGAAAATAATCCATTCTGGAACAGCCATTTGATCTAAAGGAATTTGATTAATTATTCAGTATGTATGTCACAACTTCATTTCAAGTTCTAAATCTCAACTGCAAAACAAGTGAGCACAAGAAAATTAACATCTATAAAAAGTTAACTTCTCTGCAGCTTCCTCATAAAAACTCTGGAATGTTACAGAAGAATGAGTCATCTACTTTTTAGGCAAGTCATGATAGTGCACTCTGGACTACATTTATGTGACACAGTCACAGCTTCTTATTAACTGGATCTAAGTAATTATTTTCTCAGCATCTTATTTAGAGCTTCTGAGCTGATTTTTAGGGGATCCTTCTTGCTCCTGGTTATGAGGCACAGATATTTCAGTTGAATTTGGGCCATCTGAATATAGCCTGTACTCCTACATCTTCAAACAACAAATGAGATCCAGTGCAAAATTCACTGTAACAGAATGGCACATTGGAGAAGTTGTACAAGAATACAGGAGTTAATATTAAATTTTACACACAAATAGTGTTAGCGTAATTTTCCAAGTATTAAGGAAGATTGATGTTAGTACTCCAGGCTAATGACCTGCAGATTTGAAGTCTCTTTGAGGTGAAGGGAATTGCAGAAAGAAAAATGGTTTTTTGCTCAGCAAATCTAAGACAGAGGAAAGCACTGGACATATAGTAGAACAAGTATTACAAACCTAATGGGGAAGAATGCTGAGTGTATAATAGCAAAGGAGGAATTATTACTCTCTGGAATAAAACTATAAATACGTACAATCATAGGTGCTGCAGGGTTTCCAGCTACTAATGTGGCAATCACCAAGAGGTCATTCCGTAGCTGACGATCACAATGCCCGAAACCATGCATGAGAAGGTCTACAAATGCTTCTTTCAAAGCACTTAAAAGAAAATGAAATGCATTTTACGTTTTCATATTCTGATTTTAGAGAGCTTTAGGTATAAGAATCTTCTTTCAGCATCGTATTTTTCAAAGCCTTAGGGTTTAACTGCAAGAGACATAACTTAAAACTTCATGAAATGGATTCTTATGTATACCACTAGATGTGCAGTTTAAACATATACACAAAGTGTGTGTATTACAAATTGCACCTTCCACTGTATGTATTATAATTAATTAATAGAAAGACATAATATTTACTCCAAGTATGGAATTGGATGTTGCTGAATGATTATTGAGAAGAAATGGTCTAATCCTAAATACTTAAAACAGTGTAACTCACTAACGGAGACCCTGTTATTTACTCCAGCAGGGGATCTAGAACTAAGCCTTGTATATCATAGCACAGAATTTCTTACTAACATTACAACATAAGCATTTAAACAGTGCAGTGATTCTGGCCTACCAAGCCTAAATGTGAGCCTGAAAATGGTGCAATTAAGTTTACCAACATTGAAAGGCAGACCATAGACAGGGCTACACGCCCTACACTATGCAGCAGAGCACCTTGGTCTCCCTCTTGCCCTGTAACAGAAACAACTGGTGATGGGTTTCTGTGTTCATGAAAAAAAGAGACGCTTGACAATGAAAAAGGTTTGAAGTTGACTGGATGTGCTTTTAGCTGCACCCTGGCCACTGAGTTTGTAAGCTACCAGGCAGGGACCTCTTGGATCATACATCATTTCCTGGCACCTCACAGGCGGCCACAGTGCTCGCTGAAACAGAAACAGATGCTTGAGAGGCCTAAATCATGGGCTGCTTGGCTATGAGGGCTGATCTAGTACTGCTTCTGTTTTGGAGAATCAAATGTTTTGGTACTGAAAACTTCATGAGGGCTTAATGAGAGACCTCCACTCCCTGTTTGTATTTTCTCTCAATTAATTTCAAAAAAAATGCTACACAATAGGAATGCTTTAGATGTCTCCAGATTTATAATACTAATTCATGAAATGCTTCCCTGTACTTACTGTACACATTCCAAGCTACTGAGCTGATTAACAACTTCTTCCTTTGAGGTGTTTTCTAGCAGGTTCCATAGGATTTCTGAGGAGCGGAACACCAGCTGTCCTGAGGGATCAACACCACTGAAATACAAACAGAGTTTGCTGGCTGCTTGAGCCTTCATCATAAGACTGCAATTTACTCCTGAAAGTATGAAAATACAAATAATTAATTCCCTGTAGGCCAGCAATTGTTTTGGCATGCTCAGAGAATAAATGATCTAAGATCAGATGTAATGAGACTGCTGAAAGAACAGTTTGTACTAACCAGAGCTGGAGAGACGCTGGAGAGCTTTAAGTACCCACAACTTCTCAGTAAGTTGATTTTCAACTAATGCTAGTGACAAAACGAGAGTTTCTGCTAATCCTCCTAATTCAGCCATCTGGATTTTATAGTTTGCACTTGTTGGCTGGTAACCTGCACATACAATAGCATTAGTTATAATGTAGTAAATATTCAGAATTTTGGTTGCTTCACAAAATATTCATCCTTTCTCAAGAAAGGATGGAGAACCAAGTATCACATTTCTTTAGTCCTAAAATCAATAAAAAAAAATCTAATAAACAACAAGAGCTGCTTTTCTTATATCTGAGTATTAATAAAGCCTAAGGCATATCCAACAGGCTTACCTTCAAGAAGACTAAAATGCTATATGAACAAACTAATTGCTTCCTAGAATTCAGAGAAAAAAACACCAAGCAGAGTTATAGAGAGGTAAAAAGCCTTCTTCAGGTCATGTAATAAGTTCCTGGTGCAGGATCTAGTTCGCTTCTGTAGTCCATTGCCTAGAGGATAGACTACAGGAGAAGCACTGAGAAAAGAAATTTCTAATCATACAGTTGCAAGAAAAACTATGTGAACCTTTGGGAATTTCATGGTGTTCTGCATTAATTTGTCATAAAATGTGATCTAACTGTCATCTATGTTAAGAATATTGACAAATAAAGTGTGCCTAAAATAATAACGCAAAAACAATTCCGATCCTCCGTGTCTTTATTGAACACATTCATTCAACATTCAAAATCCTAGTGGAAAAAGTAAGTGCACCCTTGAGTTGACCTCAGAAAAGCTAACCAGATTCTTGTGAAGAAAGTGAGTTTGAAGGTGTGGACTAGAGCTACATTGACTGATAAAAACCACTCAGACTTTTTGAGTTTGCTCCGCACAAGACGTATGCTCAGGTGAGCTATGCCTCACCAAAAAGAGCTTTCAGAAGATCTACGATCAAGAATTGTTGATTTATATGAAGCTGGAAAGGGGCTAGAAAGTGATTTCAAAGACCTTAGAAATTCACCAGTCTACAGTCAGGCAAATGATCTACAAATGGAGACGCTTTGGGACTGTGGCCACCCTGCGAAGAAGTGGCCACCCAGTCAAAATAATCCCAAAAGAACAACAAAGACTCATCAGTGAGATGAAGAAACAACCCCAAGTGACAACGAAAGAGTTGAAGGCATCATTGGAGCTGGCTAATATCTGTGTTCATGAGTCTACAGTACGCAAAACATTGATCAAGCAAGGTGTCTGTGGCAGGACACCACGAAGGAAGCCACTGCTTACTACAGAGAACATTGCTGCACGCCTGACGTTTGCGAAAGAGCACATTGACACTCCACAGTGGAATCGGCAAAATTTTTTGTGGACTGATGAAACAAAGATTGAACTATTTGGAAAGCACACACAGCACTACATCTGGTGTAAAAAGGGCACTGCATATCATCATGAAAACATCACCCCAACCGTAAAGTATGGTGGAGGAAACATCATGATTTGGGCCTGCTTTGCTGCATCAGGGCCTGGCCAGCTTGCAATCATTAAGAGGATGATGAATTCCTAAGTGTGTCAAAAAGTTCTTCAGGATAATTTGAGAATGTCTGTATGTCAGCTGAAACTCTGTAGACGTTGGGTGATGCAACAGGACAATGACCCAAAACAAAAGAGCAAGTCCACAACAGAAAAACAAAATCTGGCTTTTGGAGTGGCCAAGTCAGAGCCCAGACCTCAACCCAATAGAGATGCTATGGCATGACTTGAAGAGCGCTGTACACATGAGACATCCAGGAATATGACACAGCTAAAGTAGTTCTGTCAGGAAGAATGGGCTGAAATCCCTCCTGAATGATGTGCAGGTCTCATACACAGCTACAGGAAGCCCCCGGTTGAGGTTACTGCTGCCAAGGGGGCTCAGCCAGTTATTGATTCCAAGGCTTGACTTACTTTTTCCACTAACATTTTGAATGTTGAATGAATGTGTTCAATAAAGACACGGAGGATCAGAATTGGTTTTGCGTTATTATTTTAGGCACACTTTATTTGTCAGTACTCTTGACTTAGATGATGGTTAGATCACATTTTATGACAAATTAATGCAGAACACCATGAAATTTTCAAAGGTTCACATACTTTTTCTTGCAACTGTATATGCTAATTCATAAACTTAAATAGCTTAAAAATATATATATTTCTCAAATTACATGAAATGAAGAATTGATACATGCAGATAATGCACACAGTGAAATGAGTTTTAACTAAGCATAAACTCTGATAGGTTGGATCCAACTTTAGCAAGGTTTACATATATGCTTAGAAATACAGAATTTGACGTAAAAATCAGACCAAAATACTTTCTTCATTTTTGAGATAACTTATTTGATATTCCAAATTCGGAGGAAAAGAATAAAATATCTCAATATTTAGCATTTACTTATCTTGATGGAACTATTTACAGATATACAGGTAAATACACACACAGATGCTTGAAAGATTTGAGTCTTGTTTGTAAGGTAAAACCAGATTTATATGCTTTTGTATTTCTAGAATCTTGTGAGAGCTGTTGCAGCTCCAGCTTCTTTAGACCTCCTAAAATAAATGAAAACTAGCATGAGGGCACAGGCACTAGTGCCACACCGCATGAACACAGCCAGGGAGCATAGTGACACCTGGACTGCTCCTTCACTTGCACTCTGGATCCACACTGTGACAATGTTCACCTCTAGCTGGGCTGCCTATAAATCTAGTGACGCCTCACAGCATATGTGCCCCTCCAGGAGGGGATCCATGACTGACTTTGCCTCCGTGTTGGAAATGAGGATAGCTTACTTGCAGACTATTAGAATTAAGTGTGGGATTGCTTAAAATTACAATGAATTGCAATTTGTTTTACAATTGACATTGTTTAGCATGAGCAGCCAGCTTTGCTGAAGCCTTAGGCTCAGACTGTGGACTTTTACCTAAGTACTGATTAGCTTGGGTTGAAGAAAGGCCCAGAAACGAATGCTACTTGAGGAAGATAAGATCAACAGAAACTGCATCCTCAAGATAAAGAAAAGAATGTACACTTGGAGAGGAATAAAAGATCCAATGAGGAATAAGAAGACCTGAGACCCAAATATTACTATTGGATCAAACTATTGTATGAGGGGAAGTCAGCTTGGATTATAAGGATATAATTACCCAGGGATTTCTTTGGTCGGGGTCCGTCTCAGAGGGTCCCAGCTTGAGCTGAAATAAAGTGTCTCTGTGGCAGAATCTACTATCTGAACTTTTCTTTACTGTTCGTGGCTAAGACTGGATCCAGCTGCACTTAGACCCCTCTCTGTGAGGAAGTTTAAAAGCAAGGGGATCCAGCCTGAACCTTACGACTCAGCAGAAGGGTCTTCATGGACTCTTCAATAACACTCTGGCACCATTGTAAGGGTCAAAGGAATAAGTAGTAGTGGATTCTGATGACAGTTTGCATGCCTATCCCTAATACTATGCTTGATCATGCTTGAGCTCATGTGCAGGCACTGTCTGCCTCTTTCTGCAGAGACAGTCACAATTTATTCAAAGCCTATGCTCAAATGTGTCCATATAATATGAACTCAAACAATTTTAGATGGGCTCAGGTCTATCCCTCACAGGCAATACAAGTAAACCAGAGCTGCTTCTGTCCAGGCTACATATACAAAGTTGAAAATTACATTTCCCTTCTTATAATTCTGTTCCTAACTACGCTTTCTTCCTCCATTATCCATGTTTCAGAGACCTTGTGACCACTTTGCATTTTCTGGATACGATTTAGTCATAATCCCATAAGTACAATAATTAATTCCTTGTACATTGATGAAGTAATTTCAGATTCTGAATAGACATTTCTATAAAGACATGTTAAATGCACATTTCCCAATGCCATATATTTAATATATGAGATAAAGTAACTATAGTTATGAAGTGAAATGAATCCATAGCTAATTAAAAGAGATATTTCAAAGTAGCTGTAATAATGAACACTTGATTTCTTGTGACACTTGGAAATACTATTCTTTACCTGAAAGTACTTTCCTTGGTAGCTCCATATTATAAAAGCTAACAATGCACTTACAGATTTGTATTTTAACTTGAGAGCTTGGCACCCTCATCAAATATCCTGTCAGAAAGACGAAAAAAAAAAAGTCATTTATAAAGTTTATTATTTTTTTCAGAAAGTAATCTTGACATTTCTATTTACTGTACTAGGTGTTTCCTTTGGTCATATCCCCTATAAATCAGTCATTTCATGCAAAGTTTGATTAGATAATATTCAAGAGACAGGGACTCACACATGGAAGAGGACAAAGGAGAAGCAGCATAAGGTTAATCAAAAAGTGATCTCCTCTGCTTTACGGCTACATACCCTTATAAGAGACTGGATGTTATTCCAGAAATCGTGGAATTTGGAAGAAAACTACTACACCAAGTTGCTGTCATAATTACCATGTCAGAATTGCTTCTTCTAGCAGACATGACATGTCATAAAGAGAGCAAAGAAAGAGATCCTTTTCCACAGGATAAAGAGGAATCCATTGAGAGCTACCGGTGCCTAACATAGAATCATAGAATTGTCAGGGTTGGAAGAGACCTTAAAGATCATCTTCTTCCGAT
>NW_009703069.1:0-8945 GCF_000703405.1 Apaloderma vittatum | reverse complement strand
CCACTAGCCCAGGTTGCCCGGAGCCCCATCCAGCCTGGCCTTAAAAACTTCCAGGGATGGGGCTTCTACCACCTCTCTGGGCAACCTGTGCCAGTGTCTCACCACCCTCATGGCGAAGAACCACTTCCTAACGCCCAATCTGAACTGATCCATCTCCAGTTTTAATCCATTCCCTCTAGTCCTATCACTACCTGACATCTTAAAAAGTCCCTCACCAGCTTACTTGTAGGTCACCTTGAGACACTGGAAGGCCACAATAAGGTCTCCTCGGAGCCTTGTTTTCTGCGGACTGACCAAGCCCAACTCTCTCGGTCTGTCTGCATAGGAGAGGTTCTCCTGCCCTCTAATCATATTTGTGGCCCTTCTCAGGACATGTGTCAGCACGTCCATATCCTTCTTGTAGTAGGGGCTCCAGAACTAGATGCAGTGCTCCAGGTAGGGTGTCACAAGAGTGGAGTGGAGTGGAGGGGAGAATCACCTTCCTTGACCTGCTGGCCACACACTTCGTGATGCAGCTTAGGATACAATTGGCTTTCTGGGCTGCAAGTGTGCACTGACGGCTCATGCTGAGCTTCTCATCCACCAGTACCCCAAATATATGGATGATATAACATGGATATATGTTACATGGATAATACAAACAATCTTTTAGACTTTAGTGTCTTTTTGGACACACTACTTAAAGAGAATCTGGAACTATCTCAAAACCAAGAGGCCATTCAGCTATCTAACTGTGAAAAAAAGAGACTTCTAAAACTATTTTTTTCTCAGTCATTTCAAGGACAGTCTTTTCTCATATGTGACAGGCTGCTTATGCTATGTGTTTGCCATTTAAATCTTGCTATTAAGTGAGCTGATATATCACTCCTGTTCTGTTCTGAATCCTTTATGACCTACAGTGCTTGCAGTACCTTCTCTGAAAATCACGAATGTGACATTCAAGGTTGTAAAAAGGTATTTTGTGACTAAGAGGTCCAGTGACCTTAAGATATGACTTTGACAGCTTTTCTTCAACAGTTCTCTTAAAGCACATTTCTGAAAGACAGCTCACGGCTTAGATGCAGCAGGAGGCTGAAGTCAGAAACTGCTAGTTCCAGTAAGGCATGGCACTAAACTGACTTGTATTTTGGCTTTGTAGGTGACAAGTCTCAGGCTTTTGGCTTTTGAATGTCAGAGCTGGGAGTCAGGAGTTACTGTTTCTCACTTGTTTCTTCTACTTGGTTTCAAAGAAGCAAGAAGGATACATGTTTCCTTTATCCCAGGCTTCAGCATTCATAGTAATCCATCAGTTTCTCAGAGCAAAATGAAATGAAACAAGCTGCAGACAGGTTTAGTTCTTCAGCTGTAGAGATAAAGTTATCTCACATACCTTCTGACATTGGCAGAGAAGTAAATCTGTTAGCTACTCTGCAAGTTAGCTGCACAGCAAAGTAAGAATGGTTTCTAATACTAAAAAGCACCGGGGACTGAATGAATAATTGAAAGGATTTACTAAGCAGGTAACAAGAAATTAAAATAATGCTAATAATACTGTTAATTTTATTGTGGCATATCAGTTTACACTCACCCAGTTGTGCAATGGATTTTGAAACTGTCACAGAATAGTTTACTTCATCAGATAATTTCTTTTTTTGAAATGGTAACCTGCAAAATGAAATTAAGAGATATTCCAACTATGCTTAAAACACTGCAGAAGAACACTTTAATCAAGTCACCAGAAAAGCTCTCTACCCCCTTGACATTTTTTCAAGGCAGTTCATTTTTCCCATGAATATATTCTTTGCAATGCTGATTCTACACTGAAAGTTCCAGTTCCACAATCTGGTAATTACATTCTAGCAATTAGTGGTACATGTTCATCAATAATACTTTTGTAGTTCATATTTGGTGAAATAAGAAATACTGAATAAACAAGTATCATTTAAATGTAGAAGATTAAATCCTGGAACCTAGTCACTACCAGGCTATTGCAGAGCTAGACTATGCATAGACATGTGCAGAGGTGAAAAAAATCATATCCCTGGGCAAGACCTCTTGAAATGGATAAAAATAAAACCAATAAAATGACTCCAAATAGCCCAGCTACAAATTTATCTTTTAAAACAGGATATTAAGAAATATTCAAAACCAGTTACAAAATACTCAGATATGAAACAAACACGTCAGTGCTAAAAATTCTCTAACAGTAAACATTACAATATTATGGTAAGTTGTCTGCAGGCTCATATTACAGAAGTAGCTTTCCAGTAGGTTTACCTTTGTAAACATAGCCAGAGAAAAAGAAAGGAGAGAGCAAATAATGGAATGAGTTGAAACAGTCACTGGAAAAAAAGTGGGAAGAAGACAGGTAAACAGAATTAGTTATGAAAGAGTGGAAAATTTTAATACAGCAGTTCTAGTATCTGGAAGGAAAATTTAAATAACAGCCCCTCCCTCTAGTTACAGGCTTCTCTTTGTCATACAAAGTACTAGTGACTTGTGGGGGAATTTCCACAGTACGGAAATTAAAGCAGAACGCAAGGGTACAATCTTTCAAAAACATACTCATTGCAGAAGCCACAGTTATTGCTGAACTGCTGTAAGACATGGAAAGTCTTACTCACAACTACATTTTATAAACTCTGTTCACTCATTCTGTTTTGTCACGCTTCTGCCCAACACCAAAGAAAATGAAACGTCGTGATGTACTTTGCCATTCTCCACTGTGTGGCAGCAAAGGAGAGCAATACAACTGACGGTGCTCAGGGAAACGAAAGATTCAGCCGAAGCATTCTGTTTGCTAAACCTACCAGCTGAAAGGACTCTACGTAAAAACCTAATTGAATTATCAGGTTTACTCTGCGACTCATTTTCTGTCTGACAGAACTTTTCCTTATTCTCTCCAATTATAATTAAATACAGGAGTAACAACCGTTACAAGCATTTCACAAGTAAGTTTATTAAAAGTATTGAGGAGGAAAAAACTACTGACAAGTGTAGATAACACATAAATTCTATTCAACAAAGAATTTACAGTACAGGATGACAATGAAGATCTGGTCACGAACGAGGCAGAGGTTCTCAATGACTTCTTTGCCTCAGTCCTCGTTGGCAAGAGTTATAGCCTCACTGTCCAACTTGTAGAAGCCAAAGGCAGGGGCAGGGAGAAGGAAACTCTGCCCACTGTAAGTAAAGATCAGGTTCCAGACCTTTTAAAGAACCTGAAGGTGCACAAGTCCATGGTACCTGACAAAACCATCCACGGGTCCTGATGGAACTGGCAGATGAAGTTGCTAGCCCGCTTTCCATCATATCTGAGAGGTCATGGCAGTCTGGCGAAGGACCCACTGACTAGAAAAGGGGAAATATCACCCCCAGTTTCAAAAAGGGAAAAAAGGAAGACCCAGGCAACTACAGGCCAGTCAGTCTCACCTCTGTGCCTGGCAAAATCATGAAATAGATCTTTCTGAAGGCTCTGCTGTGGTACATGGAAAATGTGGAGGTGATTGACAACTAACATGGCTTCACCAAGGGAACATCCAACCTGACAAATCTGGTGGCTTTTTGAGTAACAGAATCAACTGGCAAGGGAAGAGCAACTGACATCATCTACCTGGACTTGTGCAAGGCCTTTGACACTGTTATACATGACATCCTGGTCTTCAAGTTGGAAAGAAATGGATTTGCTGGATGGACCACTCAGTGCATAAGGAATTGGCTGGAAGATCACACTCAAAGAGTTGTGGTCAATGGCCCAATGTCCAAGTGGAGACCAGTGACAAGTGGTGTTCCTCAGGGATCAGTACTGGGACTGGTACTATTTAACATATTTGTTGGTGACATGGACAGTGGTATCAAGTGCACTCTCAGAAAGTCTGCCAACAACACAACATGTGGTGCAGTCGACACACTGGAGGGAAGGGATGCCATCCAGAGGCACCTTGACATGCTTGAGAGGTGGGCCCAGGCCAACTTCATGAAGTTCAGCAAGACCAAGTGTAAGATCCTGCACCTCGGTCGAGGCAATCTCAAGCACAGATACAGGCTGGGCAATGAGTGGATTGAGAGCAGTCCTGGGGAGAAGGTTTTGGGCGTGTTGGTGGATAAGATCAACATGAGCCAACAGTGTGCTTGCGGCTCAGAGGGCCAATCGTATCCTGGGATGCATCAAGAGATGTGTGACCAGCAGGTCAAGGGAGGTGATTCTGCCCTTGTGAGACCCCATCTGGAATACTGCATCCAGATATGGAACCCCCAACACAAGGAAGACATGGAGCTGTTGGAGCGAGTCCAGAGGAGGGCTACCGAGATGGTCAGAAGGCTAGAGCACCTCTCCTATGAGGACAGGCTGAGAGCGTTAGGCTTGTTCAGCCTGGAAAAGAGAAGGCGAGAGAGACCCCTTCCAGTACCTGAAGGCGCCTACAAGAAGGCTGAGGAGGGACTTTTTACAAGGGCCTGTAATGACAGGACAGGGCGTAATGGGTGGAAGCTGGAAGAGCGCAGGTTTAGACTTGATATAAGGAAGAAGTTCTTCACCCTAAGCGTGGGGAGGCCCTGGAACAGGTTGCCCAGGGAAGCTGTGGATGCCTCATCCCTGGAAGTGTTCAAGGCCAGGTTGGATGGAGCCTGGAGCAACCTGATCTGGTGGGAGATGTCCCCGTGCCTCAGGTTTTCAAACTTTTCAAAGAGTTTGTCTGAAACAGCACAACGTATCTCAGCAGGACTTAGCTGCCGAATCTTTTGAGGCCAGTAGTCCCAGAAAAAGTTACTAAGGCAATAAAGCACCTTGGGAAATCTTCCTTCCAAGCAAGTTGAGGCCAATTACAATACAGTTTTGAATGATATAATAGGTAGCTCCATGGAAACTGAACTGCTAAGATGGGTCTCTCCTTCATGCCAACAGAGACTGGAATCCAGGAAAACACATTTCATGAAAAGAATGCCTTACAGATATAGATGCTTTGTAGATTGATAGTGTATGGATACACCAGTTGCTTTAGAAAATGTATAAACATGTGTTTCAATCTCTAAAAGAAGGGCTGAGGTACTTACCCACATAATTTAATGAGTTCACATAAAGGCTCAGTAAATGCTTCTTGTTCATTCATTTTTTCTGCACACAAGTTAAGAATTTTGATTATTTGTTCTAAATCCTTAAGGGGCTTTTAATTTAAAGTTAAGGAAATCAGACTGTACTACTATGAATCAGAAGAAAAAGTTGAAAACTGTATTCATCATACTTCAAAGACACAACCAAGAAAAAACAAGGTCAACGATTTCCAAGTTAGATCTCTAAAATTAAGCATATGAGTTAATATTTAGGCTTTTTGAAGCAGTCATATTTTAACAGATGTACAACTCTTGTAAATCTGATTTAGTTTTCTTATCTTCTGAACTCACTTGGAAGTTCAGTTCTGAATATCTAAAAATTCAGGATGAAACATTCTTACACCATAGTGTCAGATTTACCTATCTAAATTTAAAGATAGCCTTGCGGTATTTATATTCTTTCCTACTCTAGTGTCAAGTGACTAATTAAAGTTTGAAAATCTAGGCCCAAACACAAATTATCTAATTTAAGTTAGAGGTACAAGATCAAAACTGAAGACGTCACTGAGACTGAGAAGTTACTACCAGTCTACTAACTCACTGAAATTGTCTCTAAGTACTTAGCCACAGTTCAGTTGTTAAGTAATATGATAGCTTAAATCACTGTGGTAATTAGCTGAACTGTATGCAATTAATCACAATTTTCCATATGTGCACACTCTCCCTAGTACTTCTGATTATTGGAAGCCTTTCAATTTGTACTGTAAATATGAAAAAAAAATCAGATAAATTAGTCTGACTTTATTATTCTTTAAAACGTCCCCTCATTGGAACTTGCTGCTACTTTGCTGCTCCATGAGTAGTGACAATTACTATGCTTGTCTGTTCTGAGTTGCAAGTACACTAACTACATTTTGAACACTTTTGACCATTGTACAGGTGAAAACCCTCTACTGAATTTTGTAGCAAATGAATCTAGCATCAAAGAATCTTGCTAACCTATCAACCTTGGCTACATGCGCACAAAAAGGCCAATGATGAGAATATGTTGACCGATATTTCTCCAAGTGGAAGCACAGCACATCATAAAATGCTTTTCTGAAAAGCCAGAGTATTATCATGCACAAAATACCACACCTTCAGAATTCTGCAGAGGCAAAAAGGATACAAATCCATTTTCAAAATGCTTGGCTACCTTCTTGAGAGTTCTCAGTTGCTCTTTTTCCAAATCCTTCTTAAGTAAAAGAATGAAAAGCAGGTTTTAATTGCAGTTTGCCTTAGAACATGAAATGATTCTGTTTATCCGCTTTTAAGTTTAAATGAAAGCAGAAATCAGATTAAAAAATCATAAGACAGAATGAAATTCTGAAATTGCTTTGCAGCAGGATTAGCCCCTTGATTAAGCCTCATTTCTAAGTAAGGAGTCTGTGCTCTTCTAAGTGAAGAGGCTTTTAGAAGCTCTATCTTTTGTTCAGATGTGTGGGCTCTTTCTCTTAAATTCTTTGGGGCTGTGAAAGACAAGTAAGAAAATCAAACCTATGTCACACATGAGATAAATACATAAAAATGTAGATCTAATCGGCTGAGAGCTCTGCTACTACTAGGAAACAGTGTGCAAATTTAAAGCTGAAAACAAGTGAAATAAGGATATATCAGGGTGTGTCAGTGATATACAGCATTCATTCCAGCTCTTCTAAGCACCTCCATGCTGCAACTTGAGGCAGGCTAGAGACTTGTTTCAGGAATATACAAGCCTAGAATCCTAAGGGCATTTTATTGCATATCTTATACTCTCTACAGAAGCAGTAAACAGTATCATCCAGCACAATTTTCTTTAGTCAGTAAGTTAGTTCTATCAGCCCTGTATCAAAAAGGTTAAAAAAAAGACACTTCTTTGTGGGGCATTAACTTAATATGTGGCATGTTTAATCAAGTTCTTATTCTAAGAATATAATTTATTAGGTTTTTAGATCAAAAATAACTGATGGCTTAGTGAATTAGTCTGCCAAATCTTCTTGTGGAGACCAAAACCAGTCTGTGTAAATCCATGAGATTACACTCTCCTGTGTGCCTAGGTAGTCGTGTTTTTTCCTCAATGCTGAACTTTGTGTATTTCTCCTTCCTTTAAAATCACCTCCCTGCAGAAACATTATCAGTTAATTTTGAAACTACATAAATTATTGGGGTTTTTTTTTGGGGGGGGGTGAGAAGTGCCTGTGTGAGGACATACTGGGTTTTATGTATGTATTTATTTTTTTATGACCATTCTAATCTGACTAATCTGATATCCTTTTACGAAGGCATGACCAAATGGGCTTGATGAAGGGAGACTGGTGGATGTCATATACCTTGACTTCAGTAAGGCTCTCGATATCATCCCCCATAACATCCTCGTAGGTAAACTCAAGAAACGTGGGATAGATGATTGGGCAGTGAGGTGGATTGCGAATTGGCTCTGCAACAGAGTTCAGAGGGTTGTGATCTGCGGCACAGAGTCAAGTTGGAGGCCTGTGGCCAGTGGTGTTTCCCAGGGATTAGTACTGGGCCCAGTTTTGTTCAATATCTTCATCAACAACCTGGACAACAACCTGGGATAGGGTGCAACCTCAGTAAGTTGCTGATGATAGGAACTGGGAGGGCTGGCTGACACACAGGAAGGTTATGCTGCTATCCAACAGGCTGGAGAGCTGGGCAAAGGTTAACCTCATGAAGTTCAATAAGGACAGGTGTAGAGTCCTGCATCTGGGGAGGAATAACACCAGCCACCAGTACAGATTAGGGGACGTCCTGCTCGAAAGCAGCCCCATGGAGAAAGACCTTGGAGTCCTAGTGGACAGTAAGTTGTCCATGGGACAGCAACGTGTCCTTGTGACCAAGAGGGCCAATGGGATCCTGGGGTGCATTAAGAAAAGTGTGTCCAGCAGGTCTAGGGATGTTCTCCTCCCACTCTACTCTGCCCTGATGAGACCACACCTGAAATACTGTGTCCAGTTTTGGGCTCCCCAATTCAAGAGAGACTGGGACCTACTGGAGAGAGTTCAACAGAGAGCTATGAGGATGATTAAGAAACTTCTCTCCTATGAAGAGAGACTGAGAGAACTGGGGCTGTTTAGCCTTGAAAGGAGATGGCTGAGAGGGGATCTTATTAATGTGTATAAATATCTGGGAGGTGGGTGTCAAGAGGAAGGGGACAGTCTCTTTTCAGTGGAGCCCAGCAATAGGACAGGGAATAACAGGCATAAGCTAGAACATAGGAAGTTCCACCTCAACATAATGAAGAGCTTTTTCACTGTGAGGGTGACGGAGCACTGGCACAGGCTGCCCAGAGAGGTTGTGGAGTCTCCTTCTCCGGAGACTTTCAAAACCCACCTGGACGTGTTCCTGTGTGGCTGCCCTAGGGGGTCCTGCTCTGGCAGGGGGGTTGGACTAGGTGATATCTAGAGGTCCCTTCCAACCCCGAACATTCCATGATTCTATGATTCTCTATTACAATGCTCATCTTTAGAAGAAGTGCTCAAGCACCAGAACCAACACTCCAGCTCCAGCTCTCTAGCCCCAGCCACCAGTGTCATCCAGTTTATTTATGGTAGGTACTAAAGTAATTGCACAAAACACCTTTCTCAGCCCCACTACCACCCGTGTAACTGAAATTATAAGGTATCTGGCTTACTTACTGAGTCTGAATCTTCAAGAAGTTTGATGACGTGATTCAGGTCCACTGATCTGAACTGTGTATCCTGGAAAAGTCACACGTTTAACTTTTTTTTTTTTATTTAGCCGGTCCTTTAGAAGTGCTTAAACCTTAAAACCTGAAAGGGTCACGTCGAAACAACATTAATCTACCCAGGGACGGGTACAATCAGGCTGTGTGTGTACCACAGACTGGGGCATGTCCTCAGGGCGGGCCGGGCCGGGTC
>NW_009703068.1:1839-2548 GCF_000703405.1 Apaloderma vittatum | reverse complement strand
TATGAGGGTCAAGTAGGCAATTTCATACATACTTTAAGAGTGAGGGTTTCTTTTTGTCTCCATCTTTTCTGATCCTTTTTGTAGATCCTGAGTGACCATGATGGGACTGTGGGTCGTCACCAAGCCCCTGCGTACCCACCCCCTGCCAAGGTCACTGCACTCAAGAGACCCCAGCACAGCATGGACAAAACAGTTCAAGGCAGCAGCAACGACAGACTGTCTCTGGAAGCTCAATGATTTCTCAAAACTACGTTCCCCTCCTCTCCAGATCCAGCGGTAGCTGTCTGTAACTCATTACAGTCAAGGGGGATATAGAAGATTTGGAACTCACGTTCTTAAGAACTTGTGGCTGCTAAAAGTTGAGAAGCAAAGAGCTGAGTTCAGGTCTGTTTTGAGTTCTCTTAAATGGAATTTTCTCCCTTTTGCCAGGTCTGAATTTCCCCCACATTAATAAGATATTACGACAAGTTAAAATATACTGAAAACGCTTAGTGCATGATTTTTCATTTCTGATAAAGAAATAATTGCTTCATTCCATTTTCTAAGCAACAGCTAATGTATCCTCCACAAACATCATCTGTACACTTGAGAATAAAGTAAGTTTACTTTCAGTGTTCAAAATTTCAGGGTTTTGTTCCTGTGCATTACAGAAATGCACATAAAGTGTCTGCCCAATACACACAATAGCTCTTAAGAAGGCGGCGACATT
>NW_009703068.1:847-1812 GCF_000703405.1 Apaloderma vittatum | reverse complement strand
CCCAGATTTTCCTTTTTCAGCGTGAAGAAGAAATTTCTCTTTCTTTGTGCAAGAGATGAGAATGAGGAGCCACTACCTGCTTCCAATAGCTGTGCAATGACAGGCTCATTGCGCAGGAATTAGTTCAGTAGGTTATTTAATATTGTATGTTTAAAACCAGCCAACAGAGACACACACAGAGATCCCTGGACTGATCATAGCTGGGCTTATTTCTAACGCAGATTCTTATCAGCCAAATGGCCAGCTTAGCTCCATCGCTTTGTCCTTTGGATGACAATACTCAGTTTGCCAGAATTACTGAAAATCCTAAGACAAGAGGAAGAGAACGCTTGTAGGTGTAAAAGGGAGAGAGGTCAGCATGAGGATGAAGGAAGGCACAGCCCTAGAAAGTACATTTTACTACTTACGCAGTACAGATTATAAGGGGTGGAAGCAAAGTATTTCCTTCAGGGAGGCATAATGCATGTGTTGCCAGATCTAGTCGAGAGGTGTCCCTGCCCATGACAGGGAGGTTGGATTAAAATTATCTCTGAGGTCCCTTCCAGCCCAGGCCAGTCTAGGATTCTAAAACCTCCCTCCCTCCCTGAGTGGCGACCACTGGCTCCTTCTAGGACTTGGAACCAAGCAAAGTAAGTAGCAAGTTCCTAGAGATCCTGCTGCCCCACGTGGTCTTCTCTTCTACTTCATGTACCCACCTGAGTCAGGACTATACCGACCACTTTGACCACGTCTATGAACACCTACCCTGAAATACATCTTTGCATTAACATGTCACTAACCTAACACGCTTTGCAACACACTGGATTTTTTCTGCACAAAAGGACCAAGCTCTGAACTGCGCCGTATTGTCGTAAAAGTGGAATCTAACCAACATTAATATTAAACACTGCTTTACACAGACAGGAAATTCTCCGTTTGCTGCACTATGGGGGGGCAGGGGAGGAAAGCAGGTTATGCGGGTAAAA
>NW_009703068.1:0-411 GCF_000703405.1 Apaloderma vittatum | reverse complement strand
CAACTGCCCGAGCCGTCCTCAATTCCAGAAGGAAAGGAGAGCGCTTGGAGACACAGAGCCCGCTGTGGATGGAGCTCTGGATGTCTGCATGGTGTCAAAGCTGTGTGCTGGTTTTACCCCGACCAACAGGCTGCCCAGAGTCTTTAAGGCAACGACCTACAGCAGTCCTCCTACACTTAACTCTGGTCTCACTGGATTGCGTAAGGTGCAAATCATTAAAGCAAGGAAGCACTTTTTTCCAAGATTCTGTGGATTTTGATCAATGTTAAAGTACCAAAAAAAAGAAATGAAAACATTCAAGCTCAGAAGCCTTCATAACTTCTAACTTATATTGGTTTTCCTGTACTCATTAAGGCCACCTCTGCCGTACAGTGAAAGTGAAATCAGGCCCTCTGCAGGCATCAACCTAAG
>NW_009703067.1:0-1493 GCF_000703405.1 Apaloderma vittatum | reverse complement strand
GCTCAGCCCTGGCCAGAGGCAGGTCTGACTTGGACTGGGGGAGGCTCTGAAAGCTTTCATCAGGATCCACCCCTGTAGACCCCCAACCACTAGTAAAAAACTTCACCAGACTTAAAGCCATCACACTTGTGTAACTTGTTATGATAGCCCACAGTACATTTATGACTTTTGACATGCATTTTTCTACCAAAGCAATACTCAGGTTTGGTTGGTATAATTAGAAATATTTTTTAAATTGACTTCAGAAGTTCTGCATGGGCATAGTTTATTCTTGGGTAACATGGATACAGTAGCACGTGCAAAATAAGCAAGAATGTTAAGATGTACTCTTTTAGAAATCAAAACAGTAATCTGAAAGTGGAAAAACTGGCATATGGATCAAATTATAGACCTATCTTAGTGGGAAGAACAAGAGAAATAAGTAAGCTTAGATTCATGAATCATAACATACATCTAACGGAAAAAATAGCCACAGATAGAATGAAAAAAAAACTGTTATGATTTTAATTCACTTACAGTAAAAGATAAGTAAAGGATTACAAATAGATAGAAAAGTTAATAAGTTCTTAAAAACAAGTTTGGGGACCTTAATCAGACAATAGGGAAAAAAAAAGCAATGCAAAATGATACACAGAATTTTGGCAGCATATCTATTAATCACCTCAGTATATGATAGTGAACAAACTGTAGTCACCTGTGTTCAAATACATGTTTGGCATGCAAATGCACCATGATCAGAGCTCTCATTAAAAGAATTTTACTTACTACTGTTTAAATATTACAACTAGAAAGTATAAACTTAACCCAATGCAAGCTGAAATGAATACTCTTTAGTCTCGCTTTGCCTGTAGGATAACAGTGTGCAGCGGTGGAGGTTGATTTCCGTTTTTCTACTCAATAATTCACTCGATGATCTAGACTTTAATTAACTGGAAAAGGTCTAGAGATCTAAGACAAACAAATATATTTTAAAAAGCTATTATTCACTTATTGTTTAATTGCTTACTAAAATAAAAAGAAAATTGTTTGTCAAGGTGAAATGTTTGGGCAATGAAGACAGCCTTGCCAGTAATATATATTTTGAAGTTTTTATCAAATACTTTTTCTTGTCTTTGCTGTAAAGACTGTAAATGACACTGGAGCAGGTTGCCAAGGGAAGCTGTGAATGCCTCATCTCTGGAAGTCATCAAGGCCAGGTTGAATGGGGCTTTGAGCAACCTGGTCTAGCATAATGTGTCCCTGCTCATATCAGGGAGGCTGGAACAAGAATATCTTTAAGGTCCCTTCCAACTCAAATCATTCTGCTATCTGATGATTCTGTGATTCTGGGATTTTAAATACCTTGTGTTCAACAAACCTTTGCTGAATCCAAGGTAGGGCTCTCTGAACTCTACCAAGGTGCAGCCATGATAGTAACGGACACTCGAGAATCTTTCCCTGTTGAGAGATGAAGGGATAAAGAGCTGTCGTGAGTTAGGGCTGGGCCGGCCTCT
>NW_009703066.1:0-11363 GCF_000703405.1 Apaloderma vittatum | reverse complement strand
CCAACATTCTAACATTCTAACATTCCTTAAATGTAGGTTGTCTAGTGGCATCTGAGATGCCATACAGTATCCAAAACACCTGGATGGGGCTGACATGAGACCTGTGGAAAACCCATGGCCTCCTGCAGCATGAGCAGGGTGTGCAAGTGTGGAGCACGATAGCGCGGTGTCCGTGGTACAGCACGATATGCTAAAATTAGCTGGAAACAGGCCAGGGGACCAGCTAGTACAAGGAGAGAAGATGTATGGTTTGTTTCTACAGAACTTAATCATTGTAGCCAAGAAGCATAAACATGTTGGTTAAGCAATGACCTTGGATAAAGGGAGCTGAAGCTTGCTTATTTTCAGTGGAAAAATACTGTTAACTGCTCAGACAACTATAAATATGTGTGCCTGCTTGCAATAAAGCTGATTTCAATCCGCCTCATCGAAGTCCGTGCATCAGTATGCCACAAATCACGCCCAAACAGTGACCCTAAATCCAGAGGAGCAGAGGATCTAGTGTTGTAGCCCAGTCAAGCTTGGATGGAGAGAAATTGCTGCGCAGCACTAATTACCTGCTGCGAATCAGAGGTAAGGACTGGGAACATGGGGAGTGAGATATCTCGGGAACAAAAATCTGTGCTGGAAGTGCTGATGAAGATTTTGCAGAAGCATGGTGCCAAGATTGACAATCGTGATTTAAAAGTGCTTTTGGCATGGGCTAAGGCTCATTACCCACGCCTTGATCCCATTAACATTTATGATCCGGACAGTTGGGACGAGGTGGGTGTAAGACTGTGGGACGCTGCAACCCGTGATGGTAAGACTGCCGCGGGGTTGCTAAGTCCCTCGCGCACCTTGTTCGAAACTTTTAAAACACATGTTGGTAGCAAAGATGACTTCTCATTGCTGCCTGTTCCCCCAACTGTAGCAGTGGCTGCAGCTGCCACGTCTGGCACTGACTCAGATTTTTGGGAGGATGTCCCTTCGGATCAGGGCCCGGCAGGTCCTGAAACTCCGCTGGATCTGTGCCCCTTGGATCCTTGGGGAAAAGGCAATCAGCCAGTGCAGGAGCAGATGGGAGCAGAGGCAAACACTAGAGCTCGGTGGGCACAGATTTACCAAGAAGCAGCGAATGCAGGGGAGTGGGACATAGTTCAAGCCTGTGGAGTTTACCCTGAGATATATAGGGGGGATCAATCCCCCCGGCAAGAAGCAATAAATTTCAAGCTGCTGAAAGAAATGCGTTGTGCGGTCAGAGAGAATGCACTCACTTCACCGTATACATGTAGATTTTTGCAGTCTGTTTTTGATGCACATCGGTTTACTCCATATGATAGTTGGGTTATTGCTCAGTTATTGCTTACTGGTGCACAGTATTTACTGTGGATGCAGACTTGGAGGGATCTATGCCAGCAAGCTTCTATTGATAACTTAAGAAGACCAGACGAAGACCCTTTGTAGGGCATTGGTGATGCGGTCCTGTTGGGAGAGGGGCCATTCGCTGTGCCTGAAGTGCAGGCAAGAATTGTCCGACCGGCATTAATCCAGTCCCAGCAATTAGCTTTCTGTGCCTTGCAGCGGGTTCCCAAAGGAGGACAGAGAGAGCAGTCATTTGTCACTGTGTGGCAGGGCCCTCAAGAATCCTTTATGCCGTTTATTGACCGTCTTAAACAAGCAATGGATAGGCAAATTGATAACATAGAAGCCTGTGACGTTTTGTTGCAAAAATTAGCGATTACAAATGCAAATTCAGATTGCCAGAAAGCCCAATGCGTGCGCAAAAGCCCCACTATTGCAGAAATGGTAGAGGCTTGTCAGAACATTGGCACGTACCAGTATCAGGTTACCTTGCTGGCAGAAGGGTTTGCTATGGCTGCTATCCAGGGGTGAGTATGTTTTAATTGTGGTGAGAGAGGTCACTTAGAGACTGTTCTGGCGAACAGACAGAGAAAGCGAGAAGAAAAAACACCTGGGATATGCCTGCATTGTAAAAAAGGAAGGCATTTCACTAGTCAGTACCGTTCCACATATGATAAGGATGGCAACTCCTTTGGGCTATGGGGATTGGGAAACTGGCAGCAGAGCGCAGGGAAGGGGTACACAAAGACACAAAACCCCCTTCCACCACTTGGGGTGCCCGGGGTGCTGCCCAGCATTTGTGTGCCTGCACCAACAGCAGCTCAGTAGCGGACCTGGCCACAGCCTCAGCAGTAACTATTTCTGACACGGCTGTACACTTACTCCCTGCAGGAGTCTTTGGCCCCTTGGGAAATGGGTACACTGCTCTTCTTCTGGGTCAGTCCTCAACTACCTTACAGGGTTTGTTTGTTTTGCCTGAAGGTATCCATACTGACTATGAGGGGGAGATCAAAACTATGGCATGGACTGCCATATTGCTGCAGGCTCTCATATTGCTCAATTGGTTTATTTTAAGGCCCATGTGCCAGCTGCCTCATCCACTTTTCAGGCTGATCAAGGGTTTTGTTCCACTGGGACACCATCAATTTCGTGGGTACACTGTGTGGGACGTGAACGTCCTGTGTTTACTTGCCAGCTTCATCATCCTTCTGGCAGTGTTCTCACGGTTACCGGTATTATAGATACAGGTGCCGATGTTACGGTGATTTCTAACACAGTATGGCCGGCACACTGGTCTGTGCAACATGCCAAAGCCGCAGTGGCTGGTATTGGTGGAGCAGCTGTGCCTATACAGAGCCGAGATTTGATTCAAATCAGAGGTCCAGAAGGAGGCATAGCCTCTGTTAAACCGTTTGTACTATCAGCCCTGATAACCCTCTGGGGCAGAGACACCCTGGGACAATGGGGTGTGATGCTGCAGCAGATTTTGTCCTAGGGGCTGGTGATGCGCCACGCTCCTTGCCTCTCACCTGGCGCACGGGTAGCCCGGTGTGAATAGACCAGTGGCCCCTGTCACGGGAGAAGCTGCACCACCTTGTCCGCCAACAGTTGGCTGCGGGCCATATGGTGCCTGCAACGAGCCCTTGAATTCTCCTGTTTTGGTCATTCGCAAAGAGAGCAGGAGATGGCGCTTGGTGCACAACTTGTGCTATTAAGGCAGTCATTGAGGATACGGGACCGTTGCAGCCTGGGTTACCGTCACCTGCAATGCTTCCACAAAACTGGTTGTTGACTGTAATAGATTTGAAAGACTGGTTTTTTTACAATTCCACTGCACCTGCGGTTTGCTTTTTCTGTGCCTCCTATTAATGTTGCTGGGCCACAGCACAGAACCTTGCAGCTGATACTAACAGCTCTGCTTGATGCAGGTCTTGAAATTGCCCCTGAAAAGGTGCAAACATCAGCTCCATGGCAATATTTAGGATGGAGAATTATGGAACAGGTGATTGTACTGCAAACTGATATTTGCTCACTGAATGATTTACAACAGGTATTGGGTGCCATTAATTGGCTTCGTCCCTTTTTGAGAATTTCAGATGAGATGCTGCACCCCTTGTTTATTATGTTAAAGGGTGATCCAGCTCTTAATTCTGTCAGAACTCTCACCCCTGAAGCACGAGATGCATTGCAAAAGGTTGCAATAATATTCTCGACCTGTCAGGCCCATAGAAGAATCGAAAATGTTTCCTTTGTTTTATTTGTTCTGTATACAAAATTTCAACCTCTGGGCCTGATAGCCCAGTGGTGTGAAACTGTAAAAGATCCACTGATTATTACTGAATGGCTTTTTTTTGCCACACCAGTTTTCCAAAACAATTGTCTCTCAACCTGAACTCATAGCTCATCTTATTCAAAAGGGATGCTTTCGCCTCCTCACTCTTAGCAGGGAAGAGCCTGCCTGTATTTATCTGCCCATGGATAAGTTGCAGTTGGAATGGCTTCTTAAGTACTCACAATGTTTTCAAACTGCTGTTGTTGACTTTACAGGACAATTTTGT
Organism: Apaloderma vittatum; assembly: GCF_000703405.1. NCBI lineage: Eukaryota > Metazoa > Chordata > Aves > Trogoniformes > Trogonidae > Apaloderma > Apaloderma vittatum. The sequence goes on along the minus strand of NW_009703066.1, from coordinate 7,461 downwards.
ACTCATCTGCCTTGACATCCACTTTTAATTGCCCTTGCACAGTTGCCTGTATTCCCTTCTCGAAAAAACAGTCCTGTGCCCCTCGGTGCTCTAACTGTTTTTACAGATGGGTCTGGTCACACAGGATGATCTGTCATTGTGTGGGCAGCGACGGACGGTTCCTGGAACCAGGATGTTGCTGTTGTTTCAGGATCATCCCAAATTGTAGAGCTGGCTGCAGTAGTTCATGTTTCCCATCGATGGTCCATACCGATAAATATTGTTACTGACTCTGCTTATGTTGCAGGCTTGGTTTCGCAAATAGAAGCCGCTTATTTGAAAGACATTAGAAAGCCTCTTTTTTTTGCCTTGCTTCGAGAATTATTAAGCTTACTCAATAATCATCAGGAACTGTATTTCATAGTTCACATACGGGCCCACACAACTTTGCGGGGCCCAATCGCAGAAGGTAATCGTCAAGCTGATTTAATAGCAGGTGCCGCTGTTGTTCCTAATTTGTTTGAACAGGCATGGCTTTCACACGCATTTTTTCACCAAAATGCAAAAGCTTTGACGGGAGTTTCGGCTCACACTTGACCAGGCACGACAGATTATCACTGCTTGCTCAGATTGTCAGCAAGTAGCCCTGCTTCCTTCTGTTGGGACTAACCCCTGAGGCTTGGAAGCCTTACAGCTAATCAGTGGGAAGTTCTATTTCCCTTAATAACGTGGGGAAAATGCTGTGCTTCTGTTTCTACAGGGACAGGACCTTGGTGGGTGCCGGCGTGATTGGTGCAACCAGCATTGTCCTCTACGTCCTTAGCATGACCATGGGAATTGCAGGAGAGGTTTGGATCGCGCCTCAACCAAAGACCAACGTGTGGGTCACTCTAGTCAATATGACAGGACAAGACTCTCTGTGCTTTGTGACTGCATCCCCTGAGAATCCCTTTACAACGTGTCTGGTTGGTGTTCTCATGGAGAATTGGTTTGTACTGTCAGCACTGGCAAGTGTGGTAAATGCATCTGGAAAAGTAGATAATTGGGACAGATGGACCCGCTATTTGAAACAGAGCAAGCTGGAACCACAGGAACTGTTGAGTTCAGTGAAAACTGTGGAGTTCAGCCTGCATTTTAGTTACACAGACAAGGATCAATCAAATGCTACTTCAGCTATCTATAAAACCGAAAATGCTTGGTGCAGCTATACTACGCGCAATGTGTCTAGATCTAGTAACAAACCCCTTGCTTTGCCTCCTGGATGTTTTCTGGTACATGGGGATAAGGCGTGGCCAGGAATTCCCTCACATACCAAAGGTGGGCTCTGTAGTCTCGGAAGGCTTACATTACTGACGCCAAACACATCCATGATTTTGACACTCAAACACAGAAGAGAATAGAGAGGTCTCCATGCTTATAGCAAGGAATATAGAGACGACATAAAGTTTGGGGAAACAGGGCAGACAGTCATTGCCTCCCTTTTAGCACCTGGAGTGGCATCTGCAAAAGTATTAGGGACCTTAAATAAGTTGGGATGCTGTAGCGGACAGATGTGTGAATTTTGCCTTAAATATTTCTTGTTTTTACAAACCCCCAGCTTGGTGAAAAACAAGACTAGTTTCCGGTCCTGTGTGGCAAACTGATGGGATTTTATAGGTGTGCGATCTGATAAGGCTACAGATGCCTCAAACAATACTGATGAGATCAGATAATCTTGCAGAGGTAGGATGGCCTAATCTCGTAGCCTATCTCCCAAGGAGGTAGGACATTCGCACATGCTAATGAGTATCAAAAACAAAAAGTCAGAAAGTGCCTTGATCCCCTACCTGTCATTCACACATCCACGTGTAGAAAATTGTGTATAAATTGAGGCAAGGTAAAGCAAGAAGTAGGAGAAGAAAAGAACAAGAAGAAGGAGTAGAAGGAGTAGAAGAAAAGAGAAAAGTACAGAAGAAGAAGAAGAAAAGAAGAAAGAAAATAATGATGGATGCCTCTTGAACTTCACTTTGGCTGGACAAATGCAGGAACCTGGACTGGTGATATCTCTCTCCGCCTCCCCCTTCTCTCTTCCCCTTTTTCTCGCTAAGAAATGCAAGGCCTGTCATACTGTTTACTTAGTTTTATGCTTAAATTTCTTTCTTGTGATGATCAAGAATAATATTGTCTGTTGTAATATTGTGTTTAAATGCCCTTTATTATCCCTTGTTATTATTAAGTTGTTGTAGTTTATTGCTTATTTAGCCTTTTCCTGGTTTTTATTATATTTTCTGCCCTATCGTGCTTTTAAATCAGAACCCATTGTCGTGAGCCTGATCTCTATGTTGTGAGAAATTTAATAATGTATGGACCTTGAGACTTGTCTCACTGTTGTCCACTCTGCTGGGGTATTAGAAACTTAGAAGTCACCTGCCCCCCTTCTCCTGGGAGGGACTTGACAGATGCTGGCTTGCAAGGCAAAGTAATGCCACATCCCTAGCTTTAAGTGGATTATTGTCGGATGTATCTTCAGTTCGGCATGCCACGCTTCAAAATAGAGCAGCAATTGACTTTTTGATATTGGCACAAGGTCATGGATGTGAGGATTTTGAAGGAATGTGCCATATGAATTTATCAGACCACTCAGAGAGACTGAGTTAAAATAGATGGTAAAAATCAGGTTGTGTCTGTTGATATTTTTGTGTTTTGTTACCTGCATACCTTGCCTTTTGCAGTGTGTACAGTGGTTAATAGACAAGGCTGTAAAATCAATGTTAGATGTTCAGATTAATAAAGAAGGAGGAATTGTGGAGCACAATAATGCGGTGTCCTTGGTACAGCGCGATGTGCTAAAATTTGCTGGAAACAGGCCGGAGGACCAGCTAGCACAAGGAAAGAAGAAGATGTAAATATGTTTTTTTTTATATACAGAACTTAATCATTGTAGCCAAGAAGCATAAACATGTTGATTAAGGAATGACCTTGGAAAAAGGGAGCTGAAGCTTGCTTATTTTCAGTGAAAAAATACTGTTACTGCTCAGACAAGTATAAATATGTGCGCCTGCTTGCAATAAAGCTGATTTCAGTTTGCCTCATCGAAGTCCGTGCATCAATATGCCACATGCAAGGATTAAAACGATCTCTAAGGTCCCTTCCAGCTTAGGCCATTCTATGATATAAGTGGCACCAGAAGCTCAGCCTTCATCCCTAGTAACTGTGGTTGATGAAGCCTGAGGAGCACGGCAGTGCAGGAGCCACTGGATGTCCTCTTGAGGACGAGCTCAATCACTTCTAGGTTCCACCGTCTGATTTCTTAGACCGCCGCTGGACAGACATTTTAATTAGACACTTAAAAGTTGAATTCACTTGTCCACACATAGAGGTTTTGTGCCCTAAGGATGCCCTAAGGAACCCCAGGCATCCGCAGGGGGTTGGTTTATGTGATGAAAACTGTGCAGAAGACCACTGTCATTCTGGAAGAGCAGCTGAAGGCCCAACAGGATGCTCCAGGGCACTTCAAAAAGCATTAGGAGAGGTCAGGAGGACTGAACCTACAAAGAATTCTTAGAGGTGCAAAACACTGGAGATTCTGTCAGACTGAGGAATTATGTGGCTTTATTTACTTGAGACTGCCCAAGGATTTCTGACACCCTCGTTTGTTCTCTAGATGCATTTAACCGACCACAGTGCCAACAAAGAGGGTTAGAACCCAGAGGTTCTGGCTGCATAGCAGGAAACAGTGTTCTGTTTCAAGTTGTTTGAAATTATTTTTTTGTTCTTTTCACGCAAATTTAGTTTTCAGGCAAAGATGATAAATCCAAGTCTGATCAGTCATATGTTTAAGAATTCGTAGAAGATCAAAGGGGAAAAGGCTAGCTAGAATGTGGACTACTGAAATTTCAATCCAGATAACTTAAAAGAAGCCAAATCTGCCTGTTACACTTACTACAGAGTTAAAAAGATCAAGTTCTGAATTATGCAGGAGAAGCTTTGACAAAGCATTTTGCTTCCTGTATATAACGAATCTGTTGTGTGTAATAATTATATGCTTTTAGATTTTGTGTTTAGATGAACATAGATGAGCAGGTGGGTGTTCTGACTGCACATAGGTGTGATACAGGATGCTTTCAACCCAGAGTAAATCATTTGACTGGCTTTTTCTTTGTGCTTCTCGTGCCAGAATTTGCTGTCTGCGTTACCTGGTGATACACATGGTGGTGTGACGTTAGGAAACAACGTGGTGACAAGCAAACTGAACATGACCTTTACTAATTGACAGTGCGTTCATACATAGGATTATGTGAAGTACAAGTTGTCAGGTAATTTACATTGAAACAGCATTTCCCGTTCAGTGTTCAAAAGCATCAGGAAGGTTCTGCTGCACTCCACAGTACAAAGAGAGTGAATAATCAATATTCCAATATTCTTTAACATAATTTAGAAATAGATATACAGTTAAGGAATTACAATAAAAAAATAGTTTGTGCACTCATCTTAAAATATGGAGAAAAATGTTTTCATTTAAATAATAATTTATCATCCATTTTCAAGTTATATCAGAGTTCCTTCATTTAAATATTTTAGACTATAATTTTAAATACATTGCAACAATAATAATAAAACACATAGGACTAGAAAACAGGATTTAAAAGATTCTTTCTAGGAAGAGGGACCCCCCACACACACATTACTAGAAGATAAAACACATAATGCATGTAATAGATGTATAAACTGCTTTATAGAGAACTACAGAAGAATGCTTGCTGTTCTGCAAGCTTAAAACATGAGCTTTCCCATTAGTATCAATGTCATAATTGTCTAGGTAACTGATTTCGGTTATCTGTTAGAGGTATTTGCCTTTCAAGTAGGATATTTCAGTAACTCCTAATGACTGTTTGGAGGCAGAGTTCTGCTCCTCAGTGTGACACGTGAACAAGTACTCATAAACTCAGAGCGAGGCAAAGTCACAGAAAGGTTCCTTGCCTCCGTGGATCAAAGGGAGGAACAAGACATATGATGGTCATGAGGGAATTAGACAGCTTTGAGATCACATGGCACCGCACGCACCGCCAGCCAGGGAAATGGCAGGGGAGACACAAGCTGTCAGAGCTGTGTTGCCACCAGAGCGTGCAGCACACTCTCCGTTTCCCACGCCATGTGGTGCTGCACGCTCCTTCCCTCCTCCACCTTCACTGCTGCTTCATCCAGTCTAAAAAAAAAAAAAAAACATAATGGGGGAGAAAAAAAATATTTAAAAGACACAGTAAAACCAGAAAATGAGATAATAGAAAACATTTAATAGAACATTCCTTAGGCATTAACATCATGTTTTCTTGATAATTTTCTGTTAAAACAGTACATTAAGTATCATAACATTTTCCACTTTAATAATAGTAACCAAAGCAAATGATTCTGTATGAAAAAATAAGTGGCATTACTGCAATAAAAACTTTTAGGAAGGAAATAGCATATGTCGTAGAATCTAGAAATCCGACAACCCTTCAGCTTGAATTTTATCTTATTCAGTACAGTATTCATGCATCAATGCAGAAAGTAACATTTCTCATGAAATGACACATATCTAAATTTAAGAAGCTTATGAGAATGTAACATTTCTAAAACTAATTGTGCAAAGCATTTCCATGGCTTGAGACTGCAGCAAGGATCCAATGGAAACTGTACTTGGTTTGAGATGGGAAAGAACTGCCTTATCTAGGTGACGAGGTGTACTATACCTTTCAGATCACCAGTCTGGGTAGAAGTATATGACGTATTTACTCAAATATCAGATATTTCTGTTCTCATTATTAAAATGAACAGTCTAAAGAAAGAAAAAAACAACAAAGAAGTTTCGCATCACTTCTGGAAAGTCCTTTGGTGTGCCCTAGGGTACACCACGATCACAGAATCATTGAGGCTGGAAAAGACCTCTGATATCACCATGTTCAGCCTATGACCCAGCACCATCACATGGGCCAGACCAGGGCACTAAGTGCCACATCCAGCCTCTCCTTAAACACCTCCAGGGATGGTGACTCCACCACTTCCCTGGGCAGTGCATCCCAGTGCCTGAGCACCCTCTCCATAAGGAAGTGTTTCCTGAGATCCAACCTAGACCTCCCCTGACAGTTTCAGGCCATGCCCTCTCGTCCTGTCACTGGTTGCCCAGGAGAGGAGCCCGACCCCCACCTGACTACAATCTCCCTTCAGGCAGTTGTAGAGAGTGATAAGGTGCCCCCTGAGTCTCCAGGCTAGAAGAACTAGAGAAGAACTAGAATAATTACAGTTACGAATACTGAATATTTGATTAGCCTAGAAAGAAAAAAGAACAAACCAAAAAAGGCAAGCAAAAAAACCCCATAGAGCGATTATTTCAGCTACAGATCTCCTCAGTGTCTTTTCCTGGAGAGGTTTCAGTAGAGAATCTCCTCCTCCACACATGTTGCTTTTTTATAGCTCTCTAAAAATGTTAAAGAGAAGCAAAGGAAGATGAATCCTTGGCTAATCTAAAGAGTCTAAGACCTTGTGGGGCTTCATTTACATTTGATAAACAGAGAGATGAGTAAAAAATGCACTGTCTTTTGAAGAAAATAAGCCACCAGTAATAAGACTGCCCAAGTGCTGGGTGACAGCATAGTGATTAGAAAAATCACCCTTGGAAAATGAGAACTGGAGGCACCGTGCACTCCATGAGGGGTTTAAATTCCCACTTGCAGAGATGCCAAGTGTTTGGACACTTGCTTCCTTCAGAGCATGGCTGCTTTAGGAAGATCTGGAGTACATTAGCCCACCCAACCTGTGAAACCCTCTCAATGTCTTACAACCTCGCTGCTACCGAAATCTGTCCAGGCAAACCCAGCAGATGTACTTAACCTGGCAGGGGAGACGCCATGGCCGGGCAGGTGGGTTTCCCAGGGTGGTGCTCATCCTCCACACTTCAGGTGTGTTGACCCCTGTGATTTCCCCAAATGCAGGAAACTCAGCTGCACAATTTGTGGTAATGGGGGACAGCATTAGTGCTCTATTTTTTTTTTCTTCCCCAAGGCCAGGTTGGACGGGGCTTTGAGCAACTTAGTCTAGTGGGAGGTGTCCCTGCCCACGGGGAGGGGGGTTGGAACTAGATAATTTTTAAGGTTCATTCCAACCCAACCATTTTATGATTCTATGACCTAAACTTAAGGTAACATAAGCCAAACTCAAGAATTAGTAAGGACTGAAAGCCACAGATACATTCTACCGAGGAAGAAGCATCCCAGGGGAGGAAGCATCAGAAACTCCTGCACTGCCCGAGGATTCGTTAAATGAAGCACCCAGAGAAGCCCCAGAAACAAGAGTTTCCTAAAAGTTTCTTTACTTACTCTAAAACCTTACGAGTTGCTCAAGGGAGTCAGCGTTTGATTAAAAACTCCCGTTATTTTTGCGACTTTAAAAGACCGCAAAAAGTCGAAAAGCCGCAAAGCGTCAGAGCTGTTACCGGCTGTTAAGGCGTCGTATCACCCAGCGCAA
>NW_009703065.1:0-61109 GCF_000703405.1 Apaloderma vittatum | reverse complement strand
TGTCCCCTCTCGGCTTTGTACCCGCGTCTGGCTGAAATGCCTCAGGTGTCGGACACGCGTCTTTCTAAGCATCAACATTTTAAGCGCCAGCCTCATCCTCCCAGTTTTTTTTAAGGTGGTTGGTGCAGCCAGTCTCGGAGAGACAAACGTCTGGCTTGTCCCCATAAACAGCATAATGGGATCCTATGGCCTCTACAGCGTGCCCTCCCATGAGAGCTGTGAATCTACCACATGCTCTGACAGGCCAGATGGCAGGGGACACCCTGACATCTCCAGCTCCTCCAGTTCAGGATGAAGACACGCTTTATACTTAGCATCTGCATTCCCCACCTCCTATTAGCATGTTAATACACTCAACAGCTTTGGAAATTGCATTTAAAGTTGTTCTATAAAGCAGAAACTGCAAATGTACTCTTCTAAAAAAATAAATAAGAAATTGAAATAATGAAAAATCAGCAGAGATGAAAAATTGCTTCTAGATGCTGCAGGGGCAAAATTGTAATGGACATTGATATGACACCTTCTGCACAAATAGATTAATTCAGCAATGAACCATAGCTGCTTCTGGAGATATTTAATATCAGACAGGACGAGAGCAAAACAGTGGAGGAGGAAAAGATAAATCTTTGTCCAGGAGAAACTGGTTTAAAGAGAATTGACAGGGACACCTTGCTTCCCGTGGGCAAGTTCATGCTGCCCTGTGTCCCTGTGAGCTGGACTGAAATTACTGCTCCGACACCAGAGAAATTGAAGGGAAAACCCTGGGATTACAGGGCTCAGAGCCTCACCGACTACAGCTACGTGTCATCACTCAAGAGCTGTTATCTCAAGAGCTTTATTCTTCACTAAAGCAAAGTTCAACTTCTTAAGAAGCCCAGCAAAGCACCTCTGTTTCCACAGGTGCAGGGAGGGGAGAGTTTCCAAAGAGCAGGAGCTCCCTGTGCCCAGGTGCTGAGCAAGGGGGCTGGCAGCTCCCACTGACCATTTAATGTTGGAAAGATGCCCACGGCCACCTGGCCACAAAGCCCCCATCTCCGGGGGGGTGGATCCCCCTCTCCATACATCCCTCTTCTCTTTTGCAAGACTCGCTTCCTCGTTGTGCCTCTCCTGCTGCCCCTGCCCCATCCTGTCCATCCCACAGCTACTGCTGCTCTCAGGGGAGATCTCTTCCTCGCTTCCAATAAACGTCACGGCATCCCTGATGAGACAAGGATTACTATTTGCTGTATTCTAGAATCCACTGCTCTCAGCAGAAAGCAGAAGCCACCCAACACCCCTTCACATTTCCTGGGTTTTCCAGCAGGGGAGCATTATCCCGGGCAGTCAGGTCAGCTTGACATTAGTTAGCAACATCACACGTAGTAATTTCCTGTTAAGCAGCTCCAAAATATCTTCTTATCAGGGGTCATTTTTCTTGGCAGGTGACACAACTGTGGGGAGATCAAAGTGATCCTCAGAAGGAAGGCAGAGGCAGCACAGCCTCAGCCGTGACTCAAAACCCTGGAGTTTAGGACAAGGCTGCAGCCCTCAGGGTGAGCAGCTTCCTCAGTGACAGCCTTGACAGGGTGAAAACTGCCAGCTCAGGTTCACTGACCTCGGTAAAGGACATGAAATGGGTTTGGGATTGTCACTGACAAATACTTCAGCACCTGGAGCTGCTTTCCAAGGGTTTTGGTCTCTCTAACGACTGCTCAGCACACAAAGCCCCCGTCCCTCTATGTGGCACAGTTTCTGTACTAGCCTGGTCCCCGCACAGGGCAGCCTGCAGCTCCAGGGCTTGGTCCTACCCCACACCCACAGTGCCACCTCTTCTGCACTGGCCACATCATTCACAGCAGCAAGGTCACCTCAGTTTCCTTCCTCATGTTTCTGGAAGGTGTTGCACACTCCACCCTGACCCTTAATCCTGTTTTGCCGATGAGGGCAATGAAGGATAAAGGTTCACTGTGGGCAGCCTGTGAGCTGTTGGACCAAAGTGAGCCCACTTCAGCTGGAAGAATTTTGCTCTTAACTTCAAGAGGTCAAGATTTTAGGGCATGTGTTACCATTTTATCGTCACCTCCTAGGTCATCTTCTCACAGCAGCACATCAGGACAAAGTCTCCCTGGTTTCCATCAAACCAGGTGTTTTAAGCAGATTGACAGCAAGGCAAATGGATGATGCTTCCCCATGTCAAATCTACTTTAATCCTTATAGATTCTTTCCTGTGGCATTAAATGTAAGAGTGTACCCATTTTTACAAAAGTAGTATATACTAAAACTTACCTGTTGCAAGGGAATAATTTTCCCATGGCCTTTTCTCACATACATGTATTATACACAGTCATGGGCAGTAACCACAGTTTTGAGTGTTTGTAGAACATTTCACTGCAGCAGACTCGATGAAAGCTGCCAGCTCCATCCTCCCTCTGAGGAGCACCATGCAGAAGCTCCTTTAGCACCAGTTGCTCTATGGCAGATGGAAACGGGTTCCCAGGAGACAGGCTTTTGACACTGAGCTCAGTTAGCAAGGGCTGGTTGTTTTATTGGATACAGGGTTGTTCGCCTGCACAGGGGACTTTTGCATTTGTGGGTGGTCAGGACAGTTTCATCTGCAACTTTAAAAGCTCAGGTGATGCCTCTGTGTGCAGCAACAGGATGTGCTCGGGGACGAGGAGAGCACCCGTTGCCCTTCCCTTCTGACACAGGGCCCTGAGCAATCAGCTCTGGCTGGCATTTTCAGAGAAAACAGACCACCTTATTAAAACATCAGAGTTTTTAGGTGGCCAAACCCCACTGAATTTTCTAGCCCCTGACTTCTGCAGTTGCCGATACCTTTTCTGCCTCACCATCTGCCCAGGTATTAGATATTAGCATCTGTGTTGTGACAGCACCTCAGAGCCAGTCTTGCACCAGAAGAATTTGCAGTGTGAATAATTATATGCACTGGAAGAGTAAATGCTTTGTCTGTACCCTAAAGCTATTCAAAGTAATTCCCAACATATTCATAAAGATTTTTAGCGAGCACTTACGAAAGACAAGATGGCAGATTTCTACGCCTTAATCAAAAGCTGTCACAAATTACAATACCAAAAAAGTCTGCAACCCTGCCACGTACAAACAGCAGGGAGAAATTCTTTAATAGTTTAATTTTATTGCATGAGACTTTCTCGTCCAGCAAAACACTGCTTGATCATCAAGGTTCAAGGAAATACCAGAGAAGATCTAAACCCTCGGACTGTTGCAGGATACATATTCAACTTTAAGCATATGAGTAATCATGCTGAGGTCACTGTAACCAAACGAATGTAATAAAAGGGCATTTCTCCCTGGTAAGGTGGAAGCTGTGCACAATGGAAGGAGGTGGGTTGTACAGATGCCATCCGCTCCTTACAGCTACAGAGAGCAGTTAGTACGAAGAACTTAGTTTGAGCAAACCAAGCTGTGAATAATATTTTCCTCTCTTTTCTTTCCAGTCAATAAAAAACCACCTCAGTGGCACCGATTTAACTCCACGCTCATGTCATAAAAACAATAGAGGGTGAGCTAGAGTTCTCGTGCCATTCGTTACACAGGCAAGCTGCTGAACAGAATGTGTTTAAAGAAGGAATGGTGTGATGATTTTAATTCCGTTAAGCGTAGCTTCCAAAATGCATTCTTTATGCTTCATTTCTTGCAAATGAATGACTCCGTTAAAACAGCATTTCAACATATTTTAGCCAAAATATTTGCTTTGCACAACAAGGAAATACAGATAACTGCAATTATCTGTAAGCAAGAACAGGCAAATTGACAGACACAGCAGAGAGATGTTTGTTGTGATACCTATGCTCTTTTTCAGCACAAAACTTTTATGGAAAACAAGAAGCCTCAGTAACGCTGATTTGCAACTCTTCATTTCCCTGTTCTGCCTGTTACTGTCAATGTTTGGAAAAAACGTGTAAACAAATATACTGTATATGTGGTTTATTTCCACATACATTCCAACCAAACAAAATGCCCGTACTTCAAATATTTTCACCTTTGTGCACCAAGATAGTGACTATGAATTTAAAATATCATTATCTTCCAACTGTATAGGCTACATGCAAGATGAAGACTTTTTCCCCCTCTTGGTGTCTTTAGTATAATTAGCATGTACGACAACATTCAGACGATTTAATTTCCCAATTACACAGCTATGCTGAAAATATCCTTTGCATTAAACATGCAGCAATTCTTATCAGTAGATACTCTACAACTTCTTCTGCCCCGCTGTATCACTGCAGATGCTTGTGTTTTGCCAAATTGAGAAATGATAATTTTCTGCCCTATCAACCAGAGAGACAGGAATCGCAGCCCCGCAGCGGAGCGGGGGCTGACACGGTGCTACCTCTCTGGGACCCCCCACTCCTGAGGGGCAGCCCCATAGCGCGGGCTTCTTGCCGAGCCCAAGTGGTGAATCAGTTTAAGCTGTGAAGTGTGAGAACGGGGACATTTGTGATATTATCCTGCTGTTCTCCTAGAAGCTTTGGTAGCCATGGGAAAAATCAGTTACTGGAATCTAATTTGCTTGCTTCTAATTCATATCACCCAGAAGCTACTTATTTGCCTGCCTATTTTTAGGACTGATAGATGACCAATGATAATGGAAAAAAAAAATTGATTATTTTTCCGAATCAGTAATGGACACCTAGTTACATATGTGTTAAGTATTAATCATGGGAAGTTTAGAAATTTTTCTTTTCCATGAGTAAATATGAAAGGGAACAGGGCATTTACAGATGGCTTGGGGGCATACAGATTTTTTTCCTTCTTGTTCTCCAATTGAAAAACCAACCTACTGACAATTCTTCAATACTTTATATGAAAACAGGGAAGTCAAAGCTAGAAGGAGGGGGAAACCTGTATTTTCCAGGCCTCCAGAGCAGAGGGATGCTGCAGAGATGCTCGCAGAAGTCTTGCTCTCTGCATAAATCACACACCAGCACAAAGGATCTCCAGCATCTCATGGATGTCTGTCTGCCAGCTCCAGCTCCACAAGCCAAGACAGCACCCACCATCTCCCTCAGAACTCATCCCACTCGAGTCCACTAACACAGGCAGACCTCTCTAACTCTCTCCAAGGCCTAAATCTCGCTGATTTCTGCCACATAACACCTGAAAGATACAGCCTTCCTTGGCTTCCCACGCAGCTGTAGCTCTCCTAGCTTGCCTCTCCTCTGCTGTAAAGCCCTTTTATCTCCTGCTGAGAATCACACTCCTGCAGGTACCTCTATCAAATGCTGCCTCAGAGGTCGTCTTCTAAGCCTATCACTTTGACCATCTCTCTGTGGTCTTCTCCGAGCAGTTCTCTGCTCAGTTCTGTGTATCAGATCAGACATAAACTGCTTCTCTCGATTTCAAAGGCTTTCACAGACAACCCTGCTTTGACTTTAATTACTCATTTAGCACCAAGAAGTCAGCTCCTTCCTCCAGCTGGCTGCAAAACCAGCCTCTCTCTTCCTTCGCTAGGCTCTCAAACAATCACCCTCACACTTCCTTCCGTGCTGCCCCTTCTGCTTGGGGTTTTTTCCTTCTAAGCAAACCCAAGCCAGCCGTGCCACTCTCCCTTTGTCTATGAATACACCCTATGAGATCAGGACCTTGGCACTGTAGTAACGTCAGTGGTGGCTGCAACATCTAATTAGTCAGCTCACACCACTTTGCTCCCAAGCCAACATCGGGACACACCGTATCACACATCTCTGGCCAATTCTGCCTCCCCACTGCATCATACACTTCTCATAGAACAGTGTTTAAGGCATTAACACCCATGAATTATAAAACAGCACGGAAGAGGCACATGTGCTCTAGGCTTAGCTTTGCTGTAAGATTCCTCAAGACTGCAAAGCCTCAATCAAGTTCTTGTAATAATGACCAGGCAGAAAGACGGGCAAGGCTGCTGTGTTAAAGCAAACTAAAGGGTAATTGTCTTCTCACTAGCAGCATTTCCACCCTTGTTCCCGTTGCTGCTTAATAACATCAACATCCTTTCATGCACTGTCTTGTTCAAGCAATGAAGAGAAGTCCAGAGGTTAATGAGTAGAACAGTCACTTACTCAAAAAGAAAGAAAAAAAAAGCTCAACAAAAACCCCAAAACCCATTTAAAGCTACAAACTAAAATTTGATAGAGTTTTCCAGTGGAAATGAATACAAATTTTAACGTTAATTAAGCACAGCAGACTGTCCTTTGGCTTAGGAAAATCATGAAACATTTGACCTGGTTACTTTCAAAGGCTGTCAGCCAGGAAGGCAGCAAGTCATGGGGCGCTGTGCTGGTTCTAGGGGAGGGGAGTGGAGCTGGGCAGCTGGCTGGGGTTACACCATGACAGGCATCCACCAGAAGCCAGCAACCCGTTATACACACAAGTACAATGTACCCTACAGAGGCAGATAGGCACTTACTAAATGGCAGAACATCTCATCAATTAAATCTGGCCATACATCTTCTTGCAACACATGACATCTTGATTGGCAACCTTTCTAGAGACCTGGCTCAGACACCTGGGGGATTTTGCTGGCAAGGTCAGTAAAGCTTTTAATAAAGTGCATTCCATCGCACAGTCATGGGTGACGAGTTAACAGACCTGCACGCTGTGCTGCGGTACCCCCCTTCTGCACCCCCTCTGCAAAAAGCACATGCTGCGTTGGGGATACTAGCCCCAGTCTCAGGTCTATGCTCTCCTTTCTTTGCTGTTTCTCTTCCTGGTTTACCCCAAAATTATTCTTCTGTCCAACCCTTCTTATAACGTCTTGCCAGTTCCTTGAAGTCCATAATAAATGATGTTTGACTGCAGTGGTATTCCTTGCTTCCCATTTATTTCAGTTTTTTCTTCTTGGCCCTGGCTACTCCTCTTGGAGGGCAAGTTATTCAAAGTATCAATAGACCTGTGTTTAAACCCTGGGTTAATCCTGGTGTCCTTCACCTTCTAGTTCTGGAAACCTCACTTCTAGAGAGATGGGGATTATTTGGTGTTCCACAAAGAGCAATAAAAAGCTTGGGAAAGGACTTAACACTGACCATATCCAGCTTGCTTTCCAAAGGAAAAATTACCAGAAGAGAGGAGTCAGGAAAGAAGCCCTTTCATGAGGATGGAACAAGCAGAAAGGAGATTAAAACAGAAGATCTGAGATAGAGACTATGAAAACTGTAAGAATAATGAATGCCCTAACAGGAAAATCCTGCATCTCTCAGGTAAAGCTACTCTCATGCATCAAATCCAGACAAACCAAGTTCCAAGGCTCCTTTCTCCACAGCCTCCTCTAGACCTTCTCAGCAAAACTAAAACCAAAGCAAAGTTTAACCTGCTTGATCAGTTCTCCCTGCTTGAAGTCTGCAAGGAGAGTGTCAGTTAAATAAGGGCAAAGGTTTACCATGAAACCTGTTCTTGGTGGCAAAACTCATGTCTTGCCTTTGTGGCTCTTCTCACCCCGGTAGTTTCCATCAGGGTGAAAAGTGAGTGGCTTCTGCTGGAAGAGGAAGGCTTTGCTACTGTGAACAAGGCAAAGACGCAGGAGGAACTTCCTTCTCTTACCCTACTCTCACCTGGATTGATGAAGGGTAAAGAATGAAAGCTCCATTCGGACTGGAAGGGCTATGTGTCTGTCAGAGGCATGTGAAAAACACTAGTGTAATCTGCAGAGCAACTTTTGAAACTTAATTATTTCTCAGGATTCAACTTTAATGACTCGCTTCTACTCCCTGGATCCTAAGCAGCTAGTTATGTCATGTTGCATTGGAAGCTGAAGCTACAGCAGACAGAACAGCATTAAACCTGGTGGGGGGGAAAATAGGAAAAAAAAAAGAGAGAGAAATCCTGAATGCTTTTCCTTTACGAAGAACAAACGTATGCAGTTGCACAGTGCTTTGGAAATAAATTGCTTACGAACCTTCTGGCTTGAAGGTACCCGTAAATCTTCCCGTTTGCAATGATGCCCAGGTATATATGGCAAGAAAATCTCACTGCTCTATTAAAGGCCTTACAGAAAAGTCTCTCTGCTTTACAGAAAAGCTCTTATTTACCCCTTGTGTCCTCAGAAAAACAGATTACCACAGCTCCTGGCAATCACAGCACAGCTCAGCTGCATGTCCACACTGCGGACTAAAGTGCATTACATAGATTGCAAGCTGTTACATAAACCAAAATTTTATTATGGTGGTTATAGCAGCAAGATGTCCAAAGGGATATTTTATATACAACCTCTCCCTGTGCTTAATCAAAGTATAATCAAGCATCTTTTTTTTTTCTGTTGTTAAAAGCTTCACAGGAGAAATGTTTTATTATTCTTGAGTTGTCCAGTACTCTATCGCTAATTCCCTACGTTATTAAAGCTTGAACAAGGAGACTAGGGACTAGCTCTTGCAAATCCTCAGTCAATTGAGTTTGGGGTTTCTAAAGCCTCAGCACTGAGTGATTCAGACCTGAGCTCATGGCAACTGGACCATGAGAAGACAGTCACCAGTGGATTGGAGGCTCAAAACCGTTCTGCTCCACTCACTGATGTTCCCTTTCCGTTCCAAGAACGAACGGCTACATTGCTCGGGAGCAGAATGGAGAAGTTGGGCAAGCAGGTGACACTTTGGCCTGGAGACACCGTATGAGATTGGGCACAGCCAGCAGCCCCCAGCCACCGAGATGTGGCAGCAGCATTGCCTTGCTCAGAGGTCTTCTGAGGAAGGTACAGGACGTAGCATAAAATATTCCGTTAGCATGGTAATGTGCCTGTGGAAAGGAGTTAGACTGCTACAACAAAGGTCTGGGGGCTCAGATCTACTGGCTTCCAAGAAATACTCTGGCCAGGATCCACCACAGTGGCTGACCATGCTCTGCTCAGCTGCACCCCATGCACAGGAGCAGTCAGAGGTGTGCATGGACTCTGGTGGGGAGTTCTGTGATGGGTGTCCTGCATCAGAGTGCCTTAAACACCTGCCTCAGAGCAAAGCAGTCATCCCAAGCGCATCCCCCATCCCATCAGAGCCATCCCCCGAGGTCCCCCAGGTCTGATTTGGAGCTCTCAGCGCACACAAGTCCCACTCCCGGGGCCAGAAGCATCTTTGCCCTGCCCAGCACGAGACGGCTGTCTCCTGACAGTAAAGCCATGCTAATTGCTGTCTGGTACAATTAGGCTTATTCCTACTTATAATTTAATTTGTGTGAGAATGCTAGTTCAGCACAGAGATTGCATGCATTTGTGGCTTCTTCAATTAGTGGCACCACATACTCACTCAGACAGCGGCTGTGACGGGGTTTTGTCCCATTTCTTTCCCTCCTGGAAAGATGCTCAGAGGGCAACAGGAGCAGGACTGGTGGGAATGGAGCAGGGACATGCCCAGCCTTGGCCTGGGGGGGACTCGCTCATGGTAACAGGGCAGGGCAGGACGATGGGATGAGCCAACACTGCCATAACCCTGCCTGGGGTCAGGCTGGATGGGGCTCTGAGCAACCTGCTCTGGTGAAAGATGTCCCTGCTCACTGCAGGGGGGTTGGACTATATGGCTTTTAAAGGTCCCTTCCAGGCCAATACATTCCTATTCTATAGGTGGCTACAGAAATAGAACAGAAGTAGAAGGAAAATAATAATAATAAAAATGTTAAAAAGCTGCTGAAAGAAGCCTGATGTATGCAATACCAACAACACCGTGGTAGTGAGCCAAGAGCCACCTTCCCATGAGATTTGTTGGCCCGCAGGACTTGGGTGACTCTAAAAGAGCACGTTTCACTGAGACCACAGCCAAGTCTAGACAACACTGTGCTTAACCTAGGGAATGGAGGAGGGAAAACAGCCAAGAAGTAGAAATCAGAGTACAATTAATGCAAATCAGTGTTTGCTGGTGCCTGTGATGTTTCACTGATCTTTATATATTTCTTGTGGGATCAGGAACATTTTGGGTACCGTGGGAGGATAAGAGTTCTTGTCTAAATAAGCAGATCTCCTGACACCCGTCTTTCACATTCTTCACTCTGCACACAGACGCTAGATGTGGGAAAGTTATTATATTCCTCTGATAAGCTTTTCCTACAAAAAGAGAGACTATTTCCTTAGCCTTCAAAAAACCCCACATCCCTATCTGGGAAATAAGAGGCCTGCGGAGGACTGATTTGAAATTCATCACACCTCCTGCTCCAGAAACATGCCTAAGGACAAATACATCAGAACATATAAAACTATTTTTAAACTTAAGTCATGTCCTGCCTGTCTGTTTTGCTCTGATATTTGCTTCAAGAGCAGAGCATCACAAGGGTCTGCAAAGACTTTAGTGGTAGAAAAGACCTCTTTGGTGCCAAGAGAGGCAAGCAGTTCCTTAGAGGGAGAAAGGCACAGCATTGTATCAACAGAGAATTTGAAAAACTGTTTGATTTGTAGAAACTAGCAAAAAAATCTCCAGAGGACCCACCATCCACAATAACCAGAGGAACTATGATGATTTCTTGTTTTCCTCCCCCTTTAAAATAATCTTGCCAAAACAAAACACTTTTCCTTCATTCTGAGCTTAAAAGGACAGTCACAAAGATTATAACAGTTAAAAAAGAACCATTTATTGCAAAAGGTTGTGGTAAAAGATATATAATTTTAGCAGCAATTGCCTGTGGGCAGTGGAAAGAGCTGCTGAATGGGCCATCAGCAGAAAGATTGAAGAGAGGTTAAAGAGGAGATCTTGGAGAAGGCATTCACCTTCCCAAATGGGCCATAAACTCAAATGGCTGGCTGCAGCCAACTTAAAAGCAGGAATATTTCCATTGCGTATCAAAATAACAAGCAGAAGGCTTGCTGGAACCCTGAGGATGCTTTAGAGGAGCAGCTCTCACAGACCACAGAGTAGCTCTCACACACCACAGTCCAAGTGATTAGCCCCCTACTGCGAGCTGGACACCACCACGAGGTTGGCCTCCTGAGGTAGTGCTGGTTGGCAAATTGAGATCTCTCATACTGAAAATACCACAGTTTTCTAAATTATTAGCCATTAACAGTCATTTTCCCCTCGCTCCTCTGAAATCACTCACTAGCAAACACGGGGTGTCTGAACACACCAGAGCAGCTGATTTGCAGGTTTCCTGGTGCCCATGAGCTCTCAGGGACCTGGCTCAGTCTCAGGAGCCTTGTTCCCAGCTGGGCAGCACGCAAAACAGCTGGCAATAGCTGACAAGGAGTAACCACAGGGCTGCTGGAGAGGGGCTGCTGCTTTTCCCAGGCACTTCCAGTTAGGAAGAGGTGTTGACCAAAGCACAAGGTGGTGAGAGCAGCTCTGGGGCTTCTGGTAACAGTTTTATGCCGTAAAAAAGAAAACCACACAGAAAGATCAGCAAAGGTTTTTGAAGCATTAATAAATCATCTAGGAGTCAGGCAGACGCCTCCATGTTTGACATGGTTCACTCACCAATTCTCCCAAAGCTTAGCCCGAGTAAAAAGCTTCTTCGGATGCTCGGCAGTTTCTGGAACTTAAGTCTCTCCCTAGAACTCTCTCAAGCAGGGAGGGAGATGGACCTCCAATGCTTGTGCAGGCCATAAAAACAAGTTCTCAAGGGAGGGAACAGCAGTCAGGTCTTTAACAGCCAGTGACCAAACCCCAGAAATAACCAAGTGACAACAAATATGTCAAGAAACACATCAGTGAAAACCAGTGTGGAGTTTACAGGAAAAAAAATACCTGAAGTACTAAGAAACAAATTATTAAAGGTTTTCTCTTACCTGTGAGAGTTAGAAGCTTGAGTAACTTCTTCTATAAAAAAGGGTATTTTTTTTAAACAACAGTCATTTTTCTTTAAAGAAAGACTCCACTCTTCTAGAAACAACAACAAAAAAATCCACCCTGAAAAAGTAGAGCGACTTCACTTTGTGGTCCCTTAGTAACTGCACTTCCAGATCACTTCTCCCCTTTCCTATCTCACCCTTCAACACACCTGTAGAAATTAAGCAACACACACATTTAGCTTTACCTGTCCCATTTCCCTCAGGCACACTCCTTCCCATCTCCAAGCCACGCTAGCTCCGTGCCTCCCCTGTTCTGTCGGGCAGGATCCAACCCATCAACACAGAGAAAGCACAGAAAAATCAGCCTCTCAGCCTGCTGGAGCCATTTATTGCGAACTCGCAGGGGCTTGTCCTTCTGCCCCTGAGCAGCTGAGCCCCATCGACCTCCCCGAGCTGCCTCCCAGCCCCAGCTCTTCCATGTTAAGCAATCAGACACGCCAGACCCTACGAATCTGTGCTGCCCCGCTATGCAAACCCACTGAAGAAAAAACTTACTCCATGGGACAGGTCCCCTCCTGTGTTGGGTGACTGATGCTGTAGTTAAAATTGCTGAATACTTTGTATAGAGGTAAAAGAGCACCTTTTTATTTCCTTCTGCTTTTTAACATGTTTTGAGCTGCTCATTTGAAAAAAAAATAATAAAAACTTTAAATCGATGGGCATTTTCTACCAAAAAGTATGGCTTCATTGTTGTGTTTAGCAGCTCGCCTTGCACACAGAGGGCTGAAACCTGATGTTTTCTGGGACGTCCTCCCTGCATAGACCTCAGGACTCTGGAGCGAATGGGAGGGTCAGGGCTGGTCACTGTCCTTTATGGATGGAGAAATTCAGCCTCAGCTTCGCGTTGGGCCCCCAGAGAGAGTCCCAGGCTGGGGTGAACCTGCTGGGTCAGACCCTGGCACTGACAGGTTTAGTTAAATCTTGTGTTTTGAGCTGAAATGCATAAAATGAACTGAAGAAAGTGAACCATGGGAGTAAATCATAAGGTGAGAAATCTGCTCAGTAAAACCAACTGCCTTGGGGTCTCCTGCACATGAAAGGGATTGAGATGGTGCTGTAGCCACGGAGAGACAGCGGAGTTCCAGGAGAAATCCCAGAGAAACTTTGTTTAAACTTAGAATACTTAAAAAAGCAATAAGAAAATTGGTGTTGAAAGCTTCATGCCCTGGGCCTGCTGCCACCCTTGTGCATCCCCTGGTGGGTGTCAGTGCAGAGGACCCCAGCGAACTTCCCAACTGCCAGGTGACGGCAGCACTGTGTCCCCCACCCAGGGGCTGTGCAGAGCTCAGCCTTCTCTGAGAAGCCTCTTGAGTGGGTCAAATACTGGGTGAGAGCTTTGAAAAGCCACATCTTCCACCAGCTCATCCTTCTGCAGGCTGGAGAAGTCTGTGAACACAAGGAGAGGCGCTTGATCCCCATTATGATGCAAATCTCCTATAGGGAGTAACGTGGCCTCCCTCTGACTCCTGGAAGGAGCTGAGTTGCATCCTGTTAATGAAATTATAACCATGGCTCACGTCGTGCATTTCTGCTGAGCGCATCCGAAATCTCGTTCCCTCAGAGGCTACATAACCAATGCCTGGGAGTTATCTTGCTGCTGTTATAAAAGCAACACGATTAGAATGCTGAAGCTAATTTAAATCCCGTTGAATGCTATTGTAAAGCAGCAAGAGACAAGCTGGTGTGTAATGTGTCATTGAGCCATCCTCAGAGTGGGCATAGCAGTTTGATAGCCAAAAAAAGTTTAACAGCTGAATTCAGAGACTTTAACATAAATTGCAAATCTGCGCATGAGCAGGTTCTGTTTGATGTGACTTTCAGGTGCTTAAGGTACAAGTCTCATTCAATTGTGTGACCACTCGAGGACTCTTAGCTAGTCACAGATTGAATTATCTTCTTGGAGTCCCGAGCATCCTCTGGGTATGGTGATATCCCACTCCCGGAGCAGTGGGTGTGAAGCTGAGGGAACTGATGTTGATAAATCTGAGCACTGCTAATGAGCCCAAAGTGGAGTTTAATTGTACGGGTCAGTTGCATTGGAGGTTCTTCTAATCCCTTGCTCTATGGGCTTTGTAGGGGTTTGGGGTGCACGTGTGGTTTTTTTAAAGAGCTGTGTTTTGTAGCTCTTAAAGAAGTGTCTCAGCCCTTGTGGTGCCGCTCCCAGGCACAGCTGGGATGTCACCTGGGGAGAGAAAAAGAGTCCCCCGCGGCACAGGACAGCCCATCAGCCCAGGTTGTGACAAGCAAGCCAGACACCGAGCTAAGAGGTTTTCTCCTGACCTTTACTAGCTGTCGCAACACCCCAGAGCTCCAGCAATCACCGCCTTGCAGAGGCTGAGCAAATGAGTCGCGGGTTCACCGGGGAGATTGCGTCGGCCAGTACTGGAGCGCGACGGCAGACTGCAGCACGCGGCTGCTGCCCCGAGCCTGGTGTTGCAGAGATGAGCTCCTGACATTTGCATTTTATAATTGTCCCTGCAATACAAAGAAGCGCTGAATCGCGCCTTTTTCTCCCCTCCCTTTCCCAGCACACCTGAAAGCAGATCTCAGAGATGCAGCTGGGCAGGATGGATGTTTTTTGCCGGTGCTGAGCAGAGAGTTCCTGATTACCTTGCAGACAGGCACAGAGCAGTTCGTCCCATTTCAGGTCAGCCCCATTGCTGGCTCCTGGCTATGCCCGACATTTCCCCCTTACCTGGCACTTTTGGGATGTCCTCATCAGGCTGGCAGGCAGCATTGCTTGAAGTTCAGCCCTTTGTGAGAACTTTGTCCTGGAATTGCTGTCCCTGGTCCTGCTGGCTCATGATTTCCTACTGTGTAATTTAACATCCTACACCATAAAGACATAATATAAATGTGAGGAGGGGAAGAGGAAGGAGAAATGGCTACAGTGAGCAGGAAAGAAGGGATCCCGAGGTCTAGGAGGAGATCGCCTGTCGGCTGTCTCTACGTCACTAAAAGAACAAGCTAGATCTTTACCAGGGTAAAGCTGCCCAGGTCTCTGCTCCATCGCAGGTGTCCCGTTGCCTTTGCAGCCCCAGGCTCAGCTCAGCCGCTGGCACGATGGGGTTGGCAGCAGGAACCTCTGCACTGCCCTGAGCCAGGGGCTCCCTGCCTGGCACAGCTGCCTGCAGAGCACGAGGGTGAGAAAGAAGTTACCTGTCTTGCAGGAGACATAAACCTCACCCCGCCCCATCCCATTAGGTGTTTCAAAGGCTGTAAAGAAACCCGTTTGGTGTTCAGAAGAGCAAATGCTTGGCCATGACCCATACTGGCATCACCCATTTTCTGCCTTCAAGGATGGACAGGGAAGACCTCTAACTCTGCATCCTCAACACAGGATGGCTTCATCCCTCGAATCAAGATTTATCTCTCCATTCCCGCTTGTATTCACATCCAGAAATTCATATTTCTTTCCAGAACTCCCCTTCTCCACTGAGACCTCTCACACAGCCATATTACTCTTCTCCATTACTCCTGCCTGCTAGGATCTTACCAACACTTGGCCGGATTTTGTACATCTCCCGAGGAGCCGACAGCTGTTTCTTCTCTATAGGTCTCATTTATGTTGTAATGAGGCTGAATTTTTAATTCTGCGACTCACTGCAAAGTCTAATCTTCCTCCAAAACCCCGTCCAAGGCAGAGCTCTGGTCTCACAGGCTGCACCTGGCTAACTAGCCTGTGCCTCTCCCACCCAGGCGGTTGGCACTGTCCACATTGTGCCTAGTGCAAGTCAGACTGTCTGCTTATCCATTTATTATTTTATATTTACAATCTATTAAAAATATTTAGTTATCATACAGTTTTCATCTTGGTTGTTAAATAGGGCGCCACTATGATCAGAACTCAGTTGGGCTACATTAGGAGGAAACCCCCCCGCCAACTGGGGTATCAGCCCAGGGGTCAGTCGCAGAGCTGGAAACTTGTTTTTCCTGAGATTTAGGGCTCAACTTTCCATCAGCCTCTCCATCGCTCTTCATCTTAGTGACCAACACCACCTTGCTCTTTGGGAGTTGCTGGGACCAAACACGAACCTGCTGCCCAGAAACAGATAGCGAAGTATTTTAGGAGGGGAGCAAACACTCCCCAAATGAGCTCATCCTTTCAGTTCATGTGCCAGCAGCACGGGCTGTCACAGCTTTATTTTTAAATGGCCTTTCCCTTTATCACTGCGAAAATGTCTTCTCACTGACCTGAACAGCACTAGCAAAGTCAAGTGGAATATATGTATTCTTTCCTACTCACTGAACATAGTCATTGTTAATCTGAGCATGTTAAAACCAAAAGGGACAAGACGTGGAAAGTGGTTAATGCTAACGTGATGGGGGCAAAGGGGAAGGGGTGAAGACCAATCTTGTTGAAGGCAGAATTAGGTGTTTAAACTGGAAGTGAGGTGACTGACCATCTCAGACTTCTGGTACCTACCTCCACCTCAGGGGACACAACCGCAGCACAAAGGCTCTTGACTGAGAAGAGATGGAACCAATGGTCTTGCAGAGTTAAGAGCAGCATGAGAGTCACGGATACACATTCACCTGTGCAAAACTGGGAGATCCAGAGTAAGAAACCAGAAAAGGCAGTTTCCAAAGCGTTTGCAGAGGACACCACTACCAGATGACTGGGAAAACATTTTCTAGCCGCTTAGAAAACCATGAGCCAAGACAAAGGATACTCAGAGAATCTTTGTTTTAATTACTGTTTTATGTAACATCCTTTTCTTTTGACTTTTGCATAAGTTCAAGGTCACGGGAATACAGTGTGTTTTCAAGCAAATGCATTCAAATAAGCAATGACTTACTTTGGTCAGGTTAGTATTAATAATCAGCAATTAGCTAAGATAATTCGCCCACACGGCATTTGAGGGTCAGTTTGTGGCACCAATGTCTCATGTGAAGGTGAAGGGAGGACCAGCCCCACATTCAGAAAATCTCAGCCTGGTCACAATGTCACAGTGCTTGGCAAAATAAACTCCCTGAAGGGGGCTGGAAATGATCTTACAATTTCCTACAACCTGGAAACGATCCTATAAGCTGTAGTAGAGAAGAAAGAAAAGCTTACAGGAGGAGCTGTAGCATGCAGCAAGCAGAGATGGGAATGTCCAACTCGCTGAGAGAGGACAAGCACACTGTTCTTTCAGTCCCAAGAGTTTTTATAGGATTAAAGCGTACCTGTATAATCCATCCAAGGCCTGACAGCATTTAAATCAGTCTGAAGACATCTGTGGAGGCTACTGGAGGAGAGAGACAGGAGTAGGAAGCAACAAAACAGAAGGGACTGACCACTTCTGCAGGACCCAGAAAGCAGGCAAGCCTCCTCCTCCAGCTCAGTCCTCACCAGCCTCCTCGCAGTGTTTATGTGAGAGACTCAAAAGCAGGAGCTAAGGTTATGGATTGGAATGATTTCTAGCACAGCAAATTCCAATTTTAGCAGAGAATTTCATCTGCAGGACAAAAAAAAATACATCAAGAAAGTGCCAAATCGTATCAATCCACCAGGAACTGTCAAAATTTTCTTTGCTGGTACAAACTTGTGTCTTTCTCATTCACACAGCACCAGAGGTTTAGGGCAGAGCAGAAAATCTCTTGAAGAGTTTTTTGGGTGCTGCTTTAACTATATTACAAAATGTGGGTTTAACTAATCCCCAAAACCTGTGACACTACACTTGGGGTGAGTCTGTGGTAAAAAGAGGAATAAAAATATCCATATGCTTCAAGGTGATTTCAATGCAGCCAAAGAGCTAGCAAACACAGGTGCTTACCAGAGATCAGTCTTCATTTAAAAGCTAATTAGGACCATACTGAAAAACTTAGGGGCTGAAGAAGGTAAAGGTGAACTTTAATGAAGGTTTAATCACTAGAAGGACCGTGAAGTGCTTTGGTTTGCCCTCTGCAGCGGTACGGAGCTGCAGTGGCAGCTCTGCTCTGGGTACCACACTGGGACATTGAGAAGAAACAGCTGAACACCACGAGGAACATCCCAGATCAGAAGTCCCCGGCAGACAAGGGTTTCTGTAGAAAGCTGTCAACAGTGTGGAACGGAATCAGCCTCTGTTTCACATGTGGGATGATCATCACTCCGCTGCCAACATTTCTTTAACTTAGAAAGCCAAAGTGGCCTCATTTCTGGAAGCGATGAGCCAAGCTTCATTTTGTCTATAATGGCAGTTCAGTGCATTAGTACCTATACTTCCTCTTTAAAAATGCGTGTTACCAGCCTGCAGCAAATTCCCATTAAGAAAAAAAATAATTATGAAAATGTCCTAACAAAGTGGGACAGAGCTATTTTAATGAAAATGGACGCAATTTCATTAGTAAGAAAAATATTTGCTTTTTCCTAGGCACATCACTGTAACAGCCACAGTGAATTTGTGACCCTTGCAATAAGTAACACTTCTAACTGAAAACAACAGAAGCAATGCCCAGCACATCTGAAAAAATAATTTATCTTCAAGGCACTGCTAATCACAGCAACAAAGGCCAGAGTCACAATGGATAAGACCCATTCTATCAAGCTATAGGTTTAATTAACTGAATCAATACGAACTTGGAGTTCAAATCGACACAAAAAAACATCCCAGGCCCATAGCTAGCTCATCGTTTGATGGTGCACAAGCCATTGCCACCCTCCTACTTCCACAGATGCTTTCTTTCACTGTTCTTCTGGGTGGCTGCTCAGAGGTGTTTTAACACCTTTTCCAGCTGTCACCCCCAAATGGAGCACCCTCATGTTTCTGTTGGTGTCCATTTCATCAAGGATTTCAGGTGATCGATCGCACGTGATGCAGAGAGCAGCAGCCAGCCAGACACCTGCACCTCTGCCCAGCCCCACGGCTCCGGCCACCTCGCAGGCAGAGCTGCAGCACCCTGCCAAGCCATGGAGGTCCCTCCAGTGTCCCCATCGCTGCCTACTTGTGCGCTCTGCCAGCTAAGCTGGCTTTGGCAGTCACTGCCTCTAATCAGGTATCCCTAAAGATTTTAATAACATGATTACACGATGACAAGAAAATCCAATAACCCAAACCCTGATGTAAGCTGTTTTTGTCACAATCTTGAGACTCCTGCTTGGAGCAGATGCCTTATTAGCCATTCAATTCTCAGCTTCACGGCAAGGCACTACAACGAGAGGAAATATAAAATCAACAAGGCAGCTGCAAACTATCTGCGTGTTCTCTCTCAAATTTAATAGAGATTCATGAGGCTTTACACTGATGTGCTGAGAGAAAAGGATTACGGGACTCTTGCATCTCACTTAGGTGTAAGGGAGGTGACTATCAGTAACGGGCATGCAGATAGGAAAGGCCTGGCAGAAGTCACACCAAAACTTGACTGCGTCGATGTCAAACACGGCACTTCAGCCAATGTGGTGTGCCTGGTTCAGGCCAAGCTGTCTCAGAAACATGAGCCCCAAGGTAAAGGAGCAGATCCATAGCAGAGGATATATCAGTGCATGGTGTGATGGACCATTCCCTTCCAGAGAGCACACGCAGCACGAGCTGCAGCAAAGCTGCCCAGTCTAATGGATGCCAGCGGGTGGCTAAGTTGGGTGTTGCTATTTCTCCTTCCCCACTGGGCCACAGAGCAGAGGAAGCCAGCGATTTAAAAAAAATGGAAGATTGCACTACAAGGTTTTGTTTAATCACATAATAATGAGTGGGTGGAGCAGGGAGAGAGGGTGACAGTGCCCAGCAGCCTCCCAGGCAGCTCTGCTGTGCTCGGATCTGCAGCCCCGAGGTGGGCAAATGCGGGTGGCATTTGCTCTCCCCAAGACCATGCAGGAGCCAGGTCGGTTTGCTCTCTGCCCCTTTCAGCCACCGGGCAGCTGTGTCCCCACACTCTCTGCAGCCGCCCATGCTGGCAGGCTGTGCCAGTCCCACCATGTCCAGCAACGGTGCCAACACCCGGGTTCCTCTCCCCACACACATCAGCGCAGGACTTGGGACAACATCTCCATGGGCAGAACCAGAGCCATATTTTTTCTCCTTCACTGGTGCCCATCTGACAGGTCCAGTCATGCTCAGTCAAAAACCACTGACAAAATTGACCTCGTCACCACTCAGTTCCTCTCTTGGGTATTTCATGTGAGACAAAAAGCAGCTCAGCATTAATCCTGCAGCTGCTGGACCCTCTGCCTCTCTCTGCCTTCCCCATGTGTCCTCCTGATCTTTTTCCTCTCATTCCAAATGCATTTTTCCACAGGGGTGCCAAGTTCCCATCCAGGACCTGCCACCAGCATCGCTGCTGTGGAGCAAGGAGTGCCCTGGGGCAAGCTGGGTGCATGAGCAGGGTCTGGTTGCTGAGCTGCAGATCTAAGTCAGTGAGCTGTCAGCCCAGTCCGGGAAGTTCACTGCAGCACATGAGAGAGAGTCCCAAGTGCTAGAAAACCCACCCTGTATGCTTCCCAGCACGTAAGGAAAACGGAAAACCTTTTTTTTTTAAAATGCAGTGTGCTCACATGAAAATGAACGTGCCCTAAGAAAGACTTTCTACCTTGCATCCTTTGCTGTACTCTCAATAACTCATAAAACTTGCTGCTATATATTTTCTTTACCAGGCAGAGAACCTTGGCTGCTATTCAGGAATGCAACTGGGATATAACAGTACCATCCAGCCCCAAGTCAGCCTGCCTCACCGGCACGAAAACAGCCCTGAACGGGCTTGACTGAGACCGGACCATACAGCAGTGGGTACAGGACACAGCTACTAAGAGAGAATCCTGACCCTGCAAACCTTAATCAGGCAGCAGCTATTTTTACCCTAGTTTATCGGTGTGGAAGCTGTTTGCCAAAGGATGACATAAATTGCACAAACCTTGAGCTGAGCCAAGAAAGGAGCCGAGGAATAACGCCGATTTACTGCCCTACCTGCGGTCCTCGAGCCGCAGCGTGAGCCGCCAGCCCCGCTGCAGGTGGGGACACCTGTTAAACGTGGGCACATTTGTTATACGAGTGCACACCCAGAGCTGTTGTAAATAAAGCAGGGCATTCCACAGTAGTTAATCCAGCGCTGTTTTGCTGATCATGTTGAAGACACTAACCTGTTTATGCTCTGCACATCTCTTATTGAAAGTAATGGAGCGGATTTCACCCTAGTGGCTTGCTTCCATCGAGGCAGCCTCTGTGCCCCTAAATGAATGATAATAGCTGCCACGCCGTTGTAATTCCCGTGCAGCAAAGCATGCTGAATCCCGTTACCTCCTGTTTGTTCTCAGCATGGATCATTGCTTCTCCCGGCGCTGCGAGGGCCAGAACAAAGGAAAAACCAGTGGTCTCCCAGCGGAGGTGTTTAATAAATTTACCACGCGTCTGTGAGGAGGTACAGATGCAAACAGGCATGGGATGCTCTGAAAGGCACCAGGGCTTCCGTGCGCTGGCACGGGACAGATCTCCGGCACCTGGAAACAGACCCCCCATTAGCAAAATGGAAGCATGAAACATTGAGCGCTTTCAGCCCCAGCCGGGGCCTAGGGCACAACAAAAGCTTGTCTTTGCTTATTGCTCCCGCTTGCTTTATTAGAGAAAGGAGGGCTGCTTCGTCTTTCTTTTGTACCTCTGAGGTACTGTTAGACTTAAGCCAACAAGATATAATGCAAGAATTATTTTGAGCAATTCAGGGTTGGTTTTTTGTAAAAAAAAACTCCCAACTTTCCAGAAGCAATCTATTTTTATTCTGCACATGAACACATTCAATATCACAGCCACCGAGTGCACTTAGGCAAAGCAGAGGCAAGAATTCATATAAAGCAAAAAAAACCCACCCCAAATGGGTTTTTGTCCAGTCTCCCAATTAACTTTTCTGGCAATTTATAACAAGGAATTCATAAAAATCCTGAGGCAAGATGTATTTTTTTTTACAGGCAAGACGGTAAGTGGCTTTTTCCCCCCCCCTCATCTTGCAGGAAATTTCCTTTTCTTTCTCTGAAGCAAAAGAAAACACATCAATAAATAAAGAATGAATCTCCAAAAACTTTCTTTGACTCAAAGGCAACCTGAAATTATACAGCCTAATTCCCTTCAAGCACTCTCGGCTCGGCCGGGTGAGTGCATCATTCCCAGAGGCAAACGCTGCATTTCTGAATGACAGTCCATTAAGCACCACCAAAGCCCCTCTCTCTGCCTTTGACAGATTGGGTTAGATTGCACATCGACTCGCTGTCCTCACCCCCTCTCCTCCTCAGGTCCCTCAACTCAGCTCTCAGTGCTGGCACAAGGTCCTTCTGTGAGCATCGCCTTTCCTTGCCGGGGTGTCTCCTACACATCCAAATTCTGATGACACAGAAAGAAACTCTGGTTGTTCTGGCTGAAAAATACCTGTAGAAAACCGAGTGGGGATCTTTACTCCATCCCTGCCCTCACTCCGTGTCTGGCTCTGGCGATTGACACCTGTGTCGTGATGGATGTTAGTGGAGAAAAACGGCTCCGAGCCCGGCAGGGACCATGACCGTGATGCTGGCTTCCACCCCCAGAGCATTTCAGCGCTTGACCAAAATGTGTCAGCAGTTTCAGCGAGTTCCTTGAGTTCTGGAGAGAGTTTTGTTACTGAGAAAGAGTCAGGTGTCAAGAAAAGCAAGTGTCATAAGAAGGCACTTGAGCTGCCATGAATGTATCAGGTATGTCAGGCCACAGCAAGCCTTGAGAGGGGCACTGGTTTTGTTGTTCCACCTGCTCAGCCTCTGAGAAGCTAGGAGCATTTGGAGAAGGCTTAAAACAGTGCAAATTGACACCGAGACAACAGTGAGATTTGGGTTTTTTTTTAAAAAAAATAAATAAAAAATACTTCTTGGTTTGGATTTAGACAGAATCTGGAATTTCAGGGCACTTTGTGGAAAGGACTGTTAAAAAAGCTGGCATGCAGAAGGGCATGTTGTTACGTCTTGAGATGACATCTGCAGCGAACATTTCTTACCAAGCCTGAGCCTGTGGCTTTGGCCAAGGTCAGTGCATCCTCTGCAGGGAAATGTTAGCACCAGCAGCCACCGTCCCTGTGCTGGCGGATGCTCTGGGGTGAGCCCCGGCAGACCTCGGCTGGGGATGGCATTTCAGTCCCCCTGCTCCATCTCTTGGGCTGCTCTGGAGTCCAACAACACCCAGAGCAGCTAAAGAAAGACCCAGGTTTGGGTTCAGATCTCACCACACAGTGTGGCTGCCCCAAAGACTCTTCTGCTACAGTGCATCAAGGGCTTGCCCAAGACATTTTTGGACAAAAATAAACCATTCTGCCTCCGCAGACTGTCCACGGGAGGTTGTTGCAGAGAGGGAGGGCAGCAAGGGAGGGGGTCAAAGTCTCCTGCTCTCTCTCCCCAAGAGAAGGCAAACCCAGCGATGCCAGTTCTCCTGCTCTAAAGTTGGTGGCCTCGGACCACTCCTCCAAACAGTCCATTTCAGCACAATTTCCCGCTTTTCCTCTTCCACCAACAGCCACTTCACAGGCTTTTTGCTCTTCCCACATCCCTCGTTTTTATCTCCCATCTGCTAACTCCTCTTTTATTATCCCCTGCACCTCTCAAGTCAATGACTGCTCTCCACATTCCCTTCTACCTTACATCTGCCGATGCTTGCAGTTTGGACATATTTTCAGACGCCTGTTTGAAGCCTGCCTTAAAACCTTAATCACAACTGTTTCTCCCAGTCTGAGATAATTGGGTGTTAGAGGCTGCTTCTCTTATTTATTTTTAGCAGAAGGTACGACACTTTTACAGGTATTTCAGCACACGGGGAGAGGGGAGGAGAAAGAAGTCAATTATATGATCAAAAAACTTTCCTACTCCATCCCCAGCTCCCTTCCCTCCTGAGCAGATGCTGCTGGTGTGTTGAAGCGAGAGGACATGCCCCAGCAGCATAAAGGTCTTGTTTTACCTGTCTCAGAGGTCCTTGTCTTCAGCAAACAGCCAGATCCCCATCATGTCCAGAGGGTATCAGCAACAGCAGAACAGAAAATGCTCCAATCTAGCTAATTTTAAATGAATGTAACAATTATTCAGCAACCTTGTGTAAATGAGGATTTCCTTGGGTACATTTAGTTAATTATCTCAGATTTTCAAGTGGAAACATGACCCCTTGTTCAACAGTCAGCAACATAAAAGGATGCACTCTGTGTCCTGCCCAGTCAGGACCCCCTCTTGGTCAAAAAGATTTAAATAATGAAGAATTGATCAATGTACCCTTGTGCATGCATGGGAACTTAGTTGCCAGCCAGGGTCAACACACCACAGTTCTTTGAGCTGAGGACGTGGGATGGGAGTCCCTGCTTGCCTCTGTTCCTGTTGGCAAACAGGGACTAGACAAAGAAACCTCTTTGCCCAAAGTACTTGAGAAATCTACTGAGGTAGAACCTCAGAACTGAATTCAGATTTCCTGAATCTTCCTCAGTTCTGTGGCACTAAGACCATCTCCAACAGCACCTGGGCTCAACTGGCTACTGAGGAGTAGTGCCAGACTGATACCCACTGGCTACAAACTGAAGTCTGTAGGGCTGGCTTCTGAAATAACACACATACAGTCATTTTTTAACAGTATTGACAGCAAGAGTTGCGTGAATGCCAGTAAACCTGGGGAGGTTTAATGGGAAGGATGGGGCAGAAGAGGGTGGAAGGATGACAGGGAGCTGGCAAGCCCAGCTGCACACGGACAGTTGTGTCTTTGCTGCCCCCATTGCCTGCCCCTGGTTTGCTGAAGATACTGGGATTGGGCTCCCACCCTGGCAAGCTGCTCTCAGTCCGTTATCGTGTGTGAATTCACCAGCAGCTATAGAAATATTTGTAAAGGGTAGTCAAAGGAGTGGGTGAGTTTCTTTATTAAGTCACCCGTCTGTTATTTCGCCCGGAAAGATTGTGTGCATTGCTTCAATTGTAGCGAAACACATTTAAAGAAAATGCAAGGGTCAACAAATGAGCTGTTAGTATTACACACATGTAGAGAGGGAGGCAGCGGCAGTTTGTCACTCAGGGGAAAGCTGACAGGAATATGGCAGTACGATGGGGTCCTGCACACGTTCAGACTGTAATGCTGCTCTGAACACTGGCACCTCGTGATAGTTTTTTGTCCAGGAGGAGAGGGAAAAACAAAGCATTGCTTTGGGCCTGATAAATGGATGTCCCTGGAGTACTTCAGGAAGATCTGTAAGGGGAACAAATAAAAAAGCACAGAATCCTGTACTTACATGAATTATGTATCAGGAGCTTTTGTAGGACTGCGGCTTTGTCATGAAACAATAATTTTCTGAAGAATAAGAAGAGGTAGGCAGTAGGCTTTTGAAGGTTGTAACAATGGCATAACGTGTTATGGAGATGATCATAAATGCCTGTATTTCTCTGTTTTTATCTATCCCTACTTGCATCTATGCAAGTTTATACAGGCTTCTGCCTGGAAAGCAATTTTCCCTTCTTGGAAAGGACTACTCCATTTTCCCTATTCCTGCTCATTGCCACTGCCCCTGTAACTTTTCATCATCCCTGCACCCCTGTCCATGTCCCCTGGGCTTCCCAGTTGTCCTGTTACAAGTTCTTCCTTCCTCTCAACCTCTTTCCCAGTCTGCTCTGATGCCCTAGGTCGTCTTGGTGAGTTTAGGATTTCCCCTTCAGTAAGGTGATAGGACTGGTTCCCCTTCCTAGTGCTATTTGATGAACAAAACCCAAACCCAGCAGACAAGAACAGAGCTGGGCCACACAAACTCATTGCTCAAGAAGTGTCTCAGGCACACCACCATCTCCTTGTATCACCACCTAGGGCCAGTACCTGGATGCTCATATGACTTCTCATATGTTTCTCATGACTCAAGAGTCTGCAAAACCAGACCAGGGTTGCTTGTGCTGACTTAACTGGTGTACCTGCAGCTTGAGGTACAAGCAGAGATTTTGTGCTGATGTTAGTAATGATGGCTAATTACGTCGCCAGATTCCAGTGAGCTCCAGCACCAGCGCTAACCAGTTTCCTACTGAGGAGACGGGCATCTCATCACATTATCCATATGCTGCTGTTTCCACTCTGCCTCTGTAGAGAAAGCCCTAG
This sequence comes from Apaloderma vittatum, assembly GCF_000703405.1. Lineage (NCBI taxonomy): Eukaryota > Metazoa > Chordata > Aves > Trogoniformes > Trogonidae > Apaloderma > Apaloderma vittatum. The sequence goes on along the minus strand of NW_009703065.1, from coordinate 35,354 downwards.
AAAAAAGCTGTTGTGTTGCATGGTAATACTCAATGAGTAGCACAGATTAAAAAGAAAACCGTATGTTCAAAACCCAGCACGCTGATTATTGAATTCTTTGCTGGTTTAAGAGAACACAGATTGAACAGAATTAATGAATTGTGCCAGCTGCAAAACTTCTGGCAGATGGAGCAGAAAAAAGCAGCCCTGGATGCTGAGAATGATCTTCACCTCTTTTGAGGGAGATATTTCTACAATGAATACATTTAAATGATGAAAAAAAATTTTTGTGCTAAGATGATCTTGCTTTATCTTCAATCTTTCTTTGAAATAATTATTTCAAACACAACAGCTCTTCACAAGATCAATAGCTAGGAATATAAAAATATCCCAGCACAGACTGATTGCTGCTGAAGAAAGAATTATTACTAAGGTTCAGCTTCACTTTTTTTGTATTAAATAGAGACTATTTACAGCCCAGAAAACCCAATGTTTCAAGATCTGAGATGTCATTTTTAGCTACGCATTAATCTTTGTGGTTCACATCAACCACGATCATCTGTTAAGTCAATAGTTATCTTGCCTACCTACCTCCGAGATGTCCTGAATGAACCCATCAGTCAAGGAAGTCTTCAGTGCTCTTGCTGCTGGAAAGAAGAAAAAAAGCACACACATCAGAAGAAACCAGGCAAGAAAAGTTTCTTCATACATCATCACCCAGCTTGTTTTCTTAAACAAAAGCACAAACTATTGCTTATATGTGAAGATATTTAAGATGAAAAAATCAAAGAAATTTGCTATGCTAGATTATGTGTATTTACTGTTAAGATTCTAATAATTTTAAATAGATTATGTTCTGAACTAACTCCAAAGCCAATTTTAATACTATGATGCAGCCAAAAATTGAGTAAACTCTAAACTCGAAGCTCTAGAAGAAGTGAAAAACACAGTAAAAAAAGTCAGAGAAGTCTTATACAGCATCTCTGGCACTAGAAAATCTCCGCACTACTGGAAGTGCATTTCTTGCCAAATGTCTGCGTGTGCCAAGCATTGTGCTCACAGAACAGGGGTGTGGACATCTCAGCATGGGATTAGTATCTTCATCACAGTGTGGTCTCCAGAAGATTTTAGCCTCATCGCACAGCACGAGTACATCAGGCTCAGTCATAAGCGCATCTTCAACCATACGCTACAACCACAGCATCATACTCTCTTCTCCCTCTTAGTCTCAGTTTAAACTTTTCTTTCTTGTCACCTCTGAGCTATGCTCAAAGGTCTCAGAAACTACACACTGCTCTTAAGCTCAGGGTTACGCACTACTGAGCAAAGCAAAGCAGTAAAATTACCTTGGTATTTCTCATGTAGAATGATCAGTACGAGATCATGCAATGAGATGGTTGGAGAGCTGAGATAAAATATGCTCCCACCAAGTGCCAGCCCAGTGCTCTGACCTTAATTCTAGAGAGTCAAAATTTTCAGGTTCATTTTTCCCTCTCCCAGACGCTCTGTTTGCTGTTAACGTGCTGTTACAGAGGATAATACTTCAGCCTCCCCGTCTGGGACCATGTGATCTGAGAGCATGACGGCAGGTGCTAAGCACATTTCATGGACAGTTGTTAATTATCAAAGTCTTTTTATAATATTTATCCAAAGAGATTAACAGGTAGAAAACTCAGCACAATTAGAAGAGCCCAAGGCCTGATGTTGTGCACTTGGCCAGGCTTTAATTAGTCAAATAGCAACATTTTTGTACAAAACCTGACAATTAAAGCCAGCAGCTAATAACATTCACAATGCTAGGCTAAACTGTGCACAGATAAAATTTATAATGAATATAAATTAACGCTGAAAATGCAGACTCTTAAAGGCACCCCCTGAAGATCTCTTTGACCAGCATTATTTGTGGACAGCATTGCTGTGCGCTGCCGGGGTTCAGGTTATATTTTGATAGTGGCTTATATTTTTTCCATGCTCTAACTGAAAACCTGAAGCATTTCTAAATTTTCTAGCAGCCAACACAGGAGCAACAGAACATCTTCAATCATCCCTTCCTTGTACCTTCACTTACAATTTCCATTGTTGCCTTTGGCCTCCCAACACAAACCTCTGAGCCGGGAGCAGCACTCCTGCGAGGACACCCCGACTCCACACACCTTTAGGAGTCCTCCTTCATCAGCGGCGAGGTTGCAGGACACAGGGTGAAGGCCACAGAGCCGAACATTCCATGCTGTGGATCCAGAAGGCGGGCGAAGGGAAGCGCTGGAAGGTCTCTCCGCTCCTCGGGCAGCCGCGGCTGATTGAGCCCGCGGGCACGAGCCCAGCTCCATCACCTGCGGGTCCCTCGCTAATAAACCTCCTGTTTTTGTGCTTTTGTGGATAAAGATAACAGGAGGTTCTGAAATTCAGAGCTCCCCTGTCTCACCAGATTTTGTTACTAAAACTCTAAGCAATATAATTTAAAATATTAAAGAGAAAAGGCAAATTCCTCTGCTTTTTATGTGGCAGCAGAGAGCTTCTCCCCTCCCTTCGGTGAGGGCGAGCATTTTTACAAAACAACTTTCAGTGCTGCTCCAGGGGAATGAGATGATTATTTTCTCTGGTAGCACCAGTCCGTAACCCGTTTCCCACTCAGTGCAGCACGCCAGTAGCTTCAGATGTACAAATAACAAAGAACATTTCACAGGGAGGAATTAGCCCGTTATGATTTCTGTTGATATGGAGAATGGAAAGGGCAGACTGGCACCATGCCACAAATTAGCTGCTTTAATACATCCCTTTTCTTTGTTTTGAGTTTTCACGGGTACTTCCACTGCAACGGCTCATCCTCCAGACAGTCTAATTAAAAGAAAAGTTAGATTCAGTGTTTCAGTATAGCACTGTTTACAGCATTTTTCCTTGTTATTTCATGACATCAACGTTGGCAGAAGAAAAACTATTCAATTTGATTTGTTGTTCGTGGGGTTGACTTTCTTCCCATTTACAGGCTCCTGGCTTTTTTTGAAATGAACATTTTTACATCGCAATGACAGTGTTTCATCTTCTTCATAAAACCAGGTTTCCAGTTAGTTGTGGTTAAAGCCACACATTTGAACCAGGCTTCAGTATTTTAAGTTCTAACCCTAAGCTCTCTTAAAAGAATCAGTCTCCTGCATCTTTTGGTTATCAGCACTGCTTCCCCAAAACAGTCCTGAAGTTATTTCTCCCATCAGTCATGTAAGAGCTCAGTGCCGCTGGGAACAAGCAGATGTGCTCGAGTAGACAGCAGAAGCCAAGATGTGGTACAATGTGTCTTGCCAGTGGGACAGCACCGCAGTGTCCTCCCCTCCCCAGCCCTGCGGCGATGGGCCCCGTCCCCAACCGGCACTTTGTAACTTTGGCTGGTAAATATGGGCTATTTCCCTCTTTTCCTGGCACTGTGTGAAGCCGTCCCTAATAAACCCACATATGCAACTCAAATTACAGCTGCACACCAGCAAACAGCCACCTACCTATGTAACGCAGCAGAATTTGACACAATGAGCGATCATCAGGAACGCTTTTCATGGAGTTCAGCTACGCACTCAGCGCTGAAATACCCTTCTAAGAAAGTGGAGAAAAGCAAGTGTGATTGACATGTCATTTTTATTTATTGGCAGATCATTCACAGTCCTGGCCTCGGGGGTACAAACAACAGGAGGATTTGGAAAGCTTTTTACAAGCAGTCGACTCTGCAAAGATCGTGCGTTTTAAGGGATGTTCTGGGAAACCTCCCCACTGCCAATTTCTGTCTAGGCAATAGAACTGGTATGGAAGGCTTTTTATAACAGAGTGATCAAGGTATCAGTTGAACTCAAACTATGCGATATAGATGGAAGAAGCAACTACATGAGAACAAGTAATGGGAAGCTGTTTCTTAAGGTAACAGTTCATTTATAGGAGACTGTTGAGAAGCTGCTTTTGTACTGCTGACAATGCCTGAACGAAATCAGTGACTCCTCAATGACTTTAAAGAAATTGCACATAGATCCTACCTTACTGGAGCTTTTATTAAGGTGTAAAACTCATTACTAGCAAAGGGCTAAAAGCTGTAAAACTTCGGTCTTGAAAGTTTCAGTGCTCAGACAATGAGAGACTTTGAAAAAATGTGTTTTGAATGGGCTGCCAAGTTTTGAGTTAAAACTGAGCTTAGAGGTACTCGTGATTAGAAATACAAAAACTCAGCACAAGTTACTACTCCAGGGTCACAGCTGCTGACTTCCTTCCTCAGAGACTGCTGTGACTTTTGGCATGAGATGAGGACTTTCAAGAAACCCAGGATGGAGCTGGACCACTCAGAAGTGACTCACCAGCCAAGCAGAAAGCACATACCAGAAGGATAAAAGTGCTTATAAGCATCTAGGGAGTGGCTACTTTCATCCAGCAGAGATCCTCGCTTTTACAAAAAGATTAAAAGCAGTCCAGTAGTGGAATGATCTTGAATTGTAGTTGAAATTTAATACTATCCTACTTGGTCCGATTTTGCCTATGGTGTAACTTCCCAACTGATGCCAGCTGTGGGATCTAAGCTGTATCTGCCTGAACCTGAACAAGTCTCCCCATGCAATCTGTAACATCCACGTGAATCCACTCTTCCCATTTTTAACTCTGTACGCTGTTCTAATTGGTATCTAGAATATATTCTATTCTCTTTCCTCATGCAGACAGGCCACTGATGGGAAGAGATTTCCCATAACAACCATTATTTAAGAATAAACAGTAGTAGTTACCGTATCTGCACACTGTTAAAACATAAGGGCAAAGAATATTATTTCTTAAGGGAATAGTTGGTATCTTGTGTTTGCTTGTGACTTCAATGAGACCATCACATTTGTGCTGTTCTGCATCGTCACAATACTGAGAATTTGGCAAGATACAAAACCTAACTTTCTGTGACATTTCAGAGTTCCTCTGATCTTGCAAACTTCACACACTATGTGCAGCAAGAAAGCGAGTCCAAACTGAGCAGCAGGGAATGTAAGAACTTCGCTGCCTCATCAGGAGCAGCCAGTCCACAGGGCAGAGGTCTCTGCCCCCATGTACACCCTCAATAGCTGTTTCTACTTTTGTGTCTCTGTGAGTTGTCACCCACTTACCCACAGAAAGAGTGAACTGCTTATTTCTTCAAATAGAGACACAGACAATTAAACCAATCCCCTCCTTACAAAATGGCATTCAACCCATTTGCCCTCTGCCAAAAACACCCGAAGTTGGATGCTACAGAAAGCATATTCCTAGCTTTCCTAAATCATAACTTCTGCTTTGGGCTTGGAGGATTGTCAAAAAGAGGCAGAAAGTTCAATGATTTCGAAGGCCAGTAGCTCAATCATTTCTGTAAAGCAGTCTGATTGCACGCTGCCTGCTACCCTCGGCTTCATGTAAAGCAGTCATTATCCTGGGAAGGAAACGCAGAATTGCTTCTGCCTCTGAAGATAGAAGACTTCATTCATTGGCAAAGTTCCATCGGCCTTAAAATCCAGCAAATTTTCACTGTCACAGTATGAGAACAACAGCTTTTCAACACCACTTATTGTACCCATGCTCAGAAAACTATCACAGTGTCATCAGAATCATTAGGTTGTCAGAGCTGAGCCAATGTCTCTGTGCCAGTTAAGAAACACTGGACAAACGCCATCAGACTTGCCAGCGGAGCTCACTCATTTTTACAGTATTCTTTTAAATTCGACATATAATATCACTCTTTGTCCACTTTGTCTCCTTATCTACTACATTTTAAAATAGAAACAGCTTTAGGAAAGGATGAAAGATGTGTTTAATTTTTGCCAAGTGCGATACCATTAAAGTCATTAGCCAATATTGGTTCCAACGGGAGATTACAAACAGCGGGAATTTAACGCGCTCCTTCCGCAGGATTAATAGATACACGGCTCAGGATGGTTTTCTGCAAAATGACAGCTTGAGGCTGTCAATTTCTCTCATTTCCTGATTAAAAAACATCAGACAAGCTTACATCCGTTCAAGACACCCAGACAGAAGATGCAACTGAAGACAAATTCCTACGTGACGGACAAGGGTTTAAAGCACACCAAGTTTTTGGGAATGGGATGCGTGGGTGCAGGGGGTGTTTTAACTGGATCGTGAAGCTGCCAATGTTCAGGCTGAGGTTTCCCAGATACAAAACACATTATCATACTTTTAAATGTATATTTTATGAAGGGGAAGGAGCTCAATAAAAGCTATGTGAGCATACTGGCTTGCTTTCTGTCTTTGGGGAAGGCACAGGCCTGGCTGCAGGGGACCTAGAGCTGGACGTACCTACAGCCCGCTCAGCGGAGAGCGAAGGTGCGGAGCTGGATCGGAGCCTTGGGTCCAGGGCTGGTGGTGAAGGTCCCACACCAGGCTGGCCAGGACTGTTAAGGTCTCTCGCTGCATTCAGAGCCCTGACAGAGAGAACACAAATGAGCTGGAAACATCTTCCCACTGATCAATTGCAGCACAACTCACAGGGAGAGTGTGAACCCAAACAGATAAGGGACCCGCACAAAAGAATAACGATTGTCTATTCTCTGTCTGCAGTGGCAATTCTGAGAGAACTATTAACTTACTAACTCAAAGGCTTTCACAATTCATGATTCAACCGAGTTAACTGGTGGCTTCTTATTATGCAACTACATTAAATGTTTTGTTCTGGGAATACAAAGCGATAGATTTGGGCACCTAAAGAACCTTTTATTTGTCTGTCATTATGATACCATTACACTTAAATCCCACATATTTTACCATAAGAATCCAAGGGAATACGAGGTTTTCCCATTAGAAATAAATCTCAGGAGTAGTTGCCTTTTCACTATGTTGAACATCCAGAGGAAGGAGATTTCTAGGTGAGGTCAAGGTCACACAGCTTTCTACCTTCTCTTGTGGCATAGCCAGCTTACTGAAAACGGACAGTAATAATGCCGTGTAACACAGGTTTCAGCCATCTCACCATTTTTTTCAGGCAACATCTCATGATTTTGGCAAAATCTTTTCATTGTTGTACTTCCTAATTTATAGTCTTTGCTGCGCATAACCTAGGGCCACTCAAAAACCTGGGGACAATGCGCTTTTGTTTGTCTCAATAGTTTTAAGGCTGAAATATCTTCTCACACGAACTAGACTCAAATTTGAGCAATACTCGTATTTTCATCAGTCCTTACAAAATGAATTTTTTCCTTCTGTTTTTCCTTAGAAAACAGATTGGATTATCAGAACTTCAGAAAGGAGGAGCAGAAATTGCAGATTACTTCTGTTTACTTCCTTGTGATGCCAAACCCTCTGACCTGTTTCTTGATCAGAGTTAAGATTAGGGGTTTTTTTGAGCTTTAGCATTTCTGAAGAAAAAAAAGCTGTTATAACAAGGTGGAGCAATAATTTCACAGGCAGTTCTGCAATCACCAAGGCTACCAAATCTTAATAAATAAAGTTGCAGATAAACATCTTTGGATTGCATTTCAATGAGAAACCCTGTATCTTCCTACTTCTTAATAGAAGAAATGTGAGCACATATAAGACTACTCCCAGATAGAATACATCCTTAGAATTTCTTTTACAAGAAATAATACAAGGTAAAGCTTGGATCCCCAAATTACTCCAGCTTCACTGAAGTAACGTATCATATCTGCCACTCTATGTCACCTGGAGAAGTCCGCGTGTGCCCTTCTCCAGTCTTCCATACTGGGATTTCTCTTACCCTATACCAGGCAGCTGTATTTGTAACACTGTCAAATATCATCAATAAGTCATTGCGCTTTCTATTTAGAGACCAACAGTTTAATACTCAGTCTAAGGAGAAAAATGAGTTTGTCAGCATGCACCTGGATGTGCACCCATTTTGTCTTTATCAGAAAAAACAAGTCAAGGCACATCTCCCAAGGAGGGTATGGCGGCGATGCAGAACTGGCAGATTATTGCCATCGCTTTTGCACTGGTCTAGCAGAGCTTTTTATCATGTTTGTCATGCTACGTGTTCAGGATTAATTGTTGCCAAGAGATTATCATCTTCATTCAAATTAAAGATATTAAATTAATACCATGGACGTTTCAAGTTCACTGGAAGGTAAAAGTGGATTTGTTAAAAAGAGTTGCAACTTGCTTTAAGATTATACAAAATCCCGCAGGGTATTTCCGTACCTGTATTTACCTCCTGTGTAATCCAGAGCAGAGATAATTAAGGGCCAAGTCAAAGACATGCTTTGCATCAAGAATTATCAAGAATCCTTCGATGGTTCAAACAGAACAGCAAAAGCAATAACCACACCAGCTGGCCATCAGGAAGACTGAGACCTAATTAGTGTGTAGGCAGGCCGTAGTTTCCAACATACTGCTCCAACAAAACCTTTCCTTTTATATATAACATTTTATCAAACTACACTTTTGGTGCTGAATTATCTGTCTAAAACAGATTCAGAATATCTTCATATTTAAACAGCAACAGAAAAAAAAAGTCAGCTTTTAAGAGCTGCATTTAGGAGAATTTCAAACAAATTTTCATAAACTCATAGCCAAGTTAATTTACAAAATGAAAATACGGATGTTAGATCAGTGCAGCGCTGTATTTAATGATTTCAGATCATGAGGCAAGAGAAAAATTAGTAAAGAAGATGCTTTAGCATTTTACTAACCTCAATCCACAGGTCTTCTTTGCTTCACGTACTTAGTTGTTGGGTAGGGATGGAAGAACAGGAATAGATGATAAATGCTATTTAACTAAGTAGAAATTTAATTAAACAAGATTTCCCAATAAAACTTCTTCACAGAACAGAAGTTGCCTTAAATACAAGGAAACATGAATTCTAAATGCTATCATTGTTGCCTCATTAAAAAAAGGAGAGTATGATTTTGATTGTGTCTAATGCATGAAGTCAACGACTAAATGTGTTCCTCAATAACTGGCGTCACAGAAAATGTTAAGATACAAAGTTAAAGCAGCAATAGACGTGAAATCATGATCAATGCCAAGAGACCACAGATACACCTCAGTGGCTGTCGACTTCTTGACAGAGCCAAATCGCTCAATGCCAAACCATTAGCTCAGTTCGATAGAAGTCGCCCTACAAGTGGAAGCAAGGACTCTTCACCTGTAGGAAAAAAAAAAGTATAAACTGAGATGGCCAATTGATTTTAACTTCTTTTTTATTAACTGGCTACCCACCAGCTGACTGAAGAGCTAAGTAGGAAGCTGTTGAACACAATTCAAACTAGAGCATCTTTAAGACTACAAATCCACCTCTTCAACTACAATTATACAGATCGGTGGATGAATTCTGCACTGCAAAACATGCTCTGAAGGTAACTGGTACCAGGGACTGGAGGAGAGATGCCTACAAGCACTTAACACCCATTTCACTTCCACTGGACAAAGAACACAGGGCTACACACTACCTTTGCTGTAGCGATGCCTTTGTCCTATCAGCTTTATTTCACAAAGAGAAAGCATGGCTGTAACACCTACAAATATTCAAGCCTGAAAATGATTCAGTGGTTCAAAACTTAGTTTTAAGTACTTTCTCAGTATCGCAGGTGAACTCAAACCTCCAGAGAGAAAAATCTGATTCCTCTTGAGCAGCTCTTACTGCCCGTCAGTGGAAAATTTTTGTTCTGAGAGAAGGTTACTCTGCATGAATACAGGGAGAATAGTTTTCTTGTATAAAACGAACAACTTTTAAAAATACTCATCTTCAAAACGACGATTTGGAACTCCCAAAACAGTGAGGAAAGACTGGCTAGCACATTACAGAGAAAAAGGCCCTTCCAAAGTGCTTTGGAAAGTTAGGGTTAATAGTCAAAGTCCTCCTGGTTTGAAGGACACAGAGGAAGCAGTTCGAAGTACCTACAGTAATGGGTTGCTTAAATTACTGTATTTGACTGAATTTAAGGCAAAGCAGTCTCACATTATAGTTTCCACAAACCTGTGAAATCTGAAAAAATTGAAATTGAGTTGCTGACAACTCGGTCCCTTCCTCACGATTACTCAAAGCCTGTTGTTTTGGTTTTTTTCCAGCTGAAGCTCTCCCTATTTCTTAACTCCTTGTTGCAGCCACCTCAGGTATTTCCCATCCAAAAGAGGATTCTGGCAATACAGCAAGGCGATACAGGACCTCCCAAGGCCCCCTGGTGCGTGGCCACATCACAAGGAGACACCAGAAATAGTCCTGACTGCATCACGAGCTCCATCCATGCTGTATTTGCAAGCACTAACAACACAGCCAGTGCCTGTGAAGATAGACTAAAAAAGTAACATTGATTTCTAAACGTGAACACATACAAAGGAATTATTCTGGCAAAGCAGTTCCAGCCCCTTTAATATGGTGAAAATGTCCATCCTGGTTGGAAAGAGAAAAAAATAACACAATAAAAGCACTACTACTTTTAAAGTTCTGAAGAACTACCCATGAGAGAGTGCTAAATGCAAACAAACCTCAGTAAACAATAAAAAGTGTATAAAAAAGCAGTTTAATCCAAATTTTCCTGGAGCTAAAGGCTCTGTCTCACATCATTCCACAAAAGGGGGTAAGGAAAAAAAAAAAAAAAAAAGACAAGACTTGCTCACAGGGAAGGAAAATATTTTAAGAAGTCATTAAAGCAACAACCTTTCCAAAGAGAATAAATCTGCAAAGCAGCAGCAAAACAAGCTGTCCAGCCTATTTTATCAGAGTTGGGCTTTTTTTTTATGACATGACAAACAACTGGCATCCGAGCTGCCAATTATTTAACCACGGTGAGACTTTTAACTTCATTTAAGAGGTAAAAATATAGGTGCTGTAAATTTTAGCCTGCACAATCTACAACAGCGGCCTATGAAACTTACTGTTTCATCAACACGTACAGAGGAAATGTTCGAACACCAGTTGAAAATTATTTTTGTCTTGGTCAAAACATTACCAATAACTTTAAAATAACTAGGTAAATAGTGGGTAGCATGATCCTACATTACCGTTTAGGTGGCTCTCTTCCATCACAATTTATACGCACAATGAAATTGCTCTGCATCAGACACAGCATTTTATTGTTTTTAGAGTGTAAACTCTGCTAATTATTATTGGCCAAAAATCAGAAAGAAAGCCCATCAATTGTTGTTTCCAATGGTTTAAATATTGTTCTTGCATTCCAAGTGAGCACCAGCAAGTGGTCTGTGTAGTTCCAAGTAGTGAACTTAACCACCTAGTCTGTAAGTAAGTGTAAACTGTGTCACATTAACGTCTCTATTCCCTCTCCAACCTCCACCTACTCTGTAAATTTTGAGAAAATGACTGAGTCACTATAACCACAATCTTTCTGATTACAGATCACAGAGTTTTTTGGGGTCATTAAAAGCCCCAATTCCACCCTTTATGGAATCAGCTAACTGCCAGTAAGGGCACCTTTGGAATATAGGAGCTATTACAAAACCTCTTAAAGAAGCCCTGGGGAAAAACGCACACATGCCTTCTTGCACTCATTTTAAGAACATATCAATTAAAAAAAATAAAGTGTATAACGAAGTATGCCTAATAAACAAACACGCAATTATGCTGAGGCCACAAGCTTTCTGAAAAGTGTTAACTGGTATATGTCAATAAACCATCAGTTACTAAGCACCTTTCTCAACTGTACAAAAGACCAGAAGAACGCAGGATTTCCGCAGAGCGTGCTTGCTGAATGAGCACACAAATAAACTCTTTCTTCTGCAGCGAACCAGAGAGAGTAAGGCACACTGAGACAAAGGGTCCACTGACCATCAGTTATTGACTCCAAAGGGTCAACTCCCCACGTAGAGGCTCAGAGATCTCTCCAAACGATGGACAGAAAATCACATTCCTTGTCCAAAAACCGTCCACTACTAACATCCAAGCAAACACGCATTCTTCCTAGATTGTTCTGTGCATGAAGGAAGAAAAAAAGTACTTCTCGGCTTGAAGGTGGGCAGGCAGGCAAGACAAGTTATATTAGGAAGCAGAAAGTACTGAAGATAAAAGAAAATTAACTTGTAACAAAAGTCAACCGCAAACAATTAAGGATTCCACAAAAACTCCAGCTAATGAAAGATGTTTCCTTCTTTATTATTGTGTAATACTTCTTTCACAGAAACATGATATTTACAAATATACACATATAGACTGCTGATCATAAAATGTTACTGAAGAATTAGTCAAAAAATCAATTTACAAAACCCAAAAACTTTCCAAAGATATTCTGGCTGAAAAAGTTTAATGAAATTTCAAGGAGACGCTTCTGTACAGAAAGATAGGTTTTAGCTCCTCGAGTTCTGGTAATATTAGACGAGTTGTGAACCAAGTGAGCTAAGCTCAGCTGTACATTTGAGATGAGGCAGTTTTTTATATTGTTGTTTTTCACACAATTTCTCGATGGTCAGTTCAACAGGTCTCAGGAGGCACTAGTTTGTATATTTTTGGAAGCTGCAAGCATTGCTCTCACTTTGGCCATAAGATCCTGCAGAAAATAAAAGGAAAACGATCAGCTGAAGCATTTGCAAAGCTCAGAAGTTTGCAAGGTAATAAGAGAAGAAAACAGTATGATAGGCACTCTTAATTAGGCGACATACTCTGAATTTGTTTATTTGTACCTGAGTGATTTTACTCTGCACTGAAGACACAATTGCTGAAGAGATTTGGCCATCTTTTTCCTGAGAAACTCCCCTAAAAAAGTAAAATTAGAAATTTATAGTAAATGCTTTAAAAAAGCCTTTCACCTCTCATCAGGATTTTGGGTGTTACTGTACAAGTCTCATGTTAGCCAACGGTTCTCTCATTCAACCAGAAGCCATGACCAGGCACAGCCAGAAGAATCACTTGTACAAGTGGTACGGAGAAATCTGAACAATAGCCTAGGAATTTCTAACACGAGTGTTCCGTATTCTGTAGAAATAACATCATTATCAATCTTGCACACACACTACAATTCAAACCACTCTAGCAAAATTCTACTTCAAAGAGGTATCTCATTTCGTGAGAGTTTCAGATTTCTAACTTAGAACTAGGTTGCACAATTTTCTGCACCAGTTTTACTGTAGGAGTACGATGAGATATTTCCTCCAGCAGGCAAGAGAGACCCAACGTCCTCATTAGACTGACGCACCCAGTCCTGTCCTGCCAGAGTCTTCTACTTGCAACATGCACACACGACACACGTGAAGAGCTCCTCACCACACAAGTTAGGCCAAAAGACACGCTCACAGTGCATCAGCACTGCAGCATTACGGGAAAAGAGCGTATTACCTGGAGCGTTCCTGGCTGGATTCCCTGCTCTCCACAGGAGAGACACTAGTTGAATGTACAGAATTTTTTTGTGTAGATGGTTTGCCTGGTGACATGGATGGTGAAGGAGACCTGGCTTTGGACTTGGTACGTGATCTAGACCGCCTCTTCTTCTTCTTTTCGTGGGGACTTCTGCGAAAAGAAAATATGTTATTGAAGGATACTTAAAGCAATATTACACCAGCTCAGTCAAAGATACTTTTCACATTTCTAAAAGCCCTCTTCCACAGCATCCTTCCATGCACTCAGCAAGCTTTAGAGCCTTACCTCAACACTGCACTTCTATGGTTGTGCAAAATACTTTCTCAGTAGCTTTTTTATAACATCTGGCAGCCACTAGTACCTGAGGTTCTCCCTTGGAATGCTGCTTCATGGGTACACAGGAGTTACTAGCTAGCAACTGATCATTTGATGGACAACAATGAGAACTCTTTCAGTGGAGATTTGCAGAGTAACTTTACCAGGCGGGAAGTTCCTTCCCAAACTACATCAGACACTTAGAACATAATGAAAAATGCAAGAGTTTATATCCCTTACAACTTTTCGAGCTCATAAATGAAGAAACTACGGAATCATAGCTATGCAAAACATGTACAAGGAAAAATCTACAGTTTGTTGGTTTGCTTTTTAAAAGAAATTACTCCTTTCTTTGTGATCCTATGCACAACACAACAAACTGCCGGCTCAAAATTATAAACAAGCTCTTGTATGCCACTCAGACAGACGTGGACCAAGCAACAGGTTTTAAGTGCAAACCATTATGAACTTGGAAATGAGAGACACAAATGTTTGTCACTACGAGAGCGGGAACAAAGGACTTAGGACTACCTGATGTGTCCATTCTTGACAGAAGGGGAAAACAGAATTAGCCTCCTCATATGCAATATTAAGCTCAAAGAGAATTCAATTAGTAATATGCTAGAGACAGAACTACCAAAATCTTTATACATGGTTATGAATTTATGCTGGTATAATTTACATACCGGTATTGATATTACTGTAATTAAAATTACTACAGTAATGCCTTAATTAGACTTAGGCAGCATGCCACTGTAAGCATCTCTCTCTAGCACACACTGCTAGAAGTATGCTCAGAAAAATGTTGAAGATTCTAGAACACTTTAAAACACCGGAAAACTTTGAGCCACCTATTAAACATCACATTATTGATTCCTTTAATTTTCTTAGGAATTTGCTACTTTAAAAGCAACTGCACTGTAACTCATTAAATTCCATATTAAACACCACTGATGCTTAGAATCAATCATACAAGTATCTGATTTTTCAATAGAATTGAGCATTCAAGACTTAAAATTACAAAACATCCTTACACTTTTTTTTTCATAAACAATCATTAAGTTACAGAAGAAAAACCCCACAGCTCTACTGGCCTCTAACATTTTCATGACTATACAAAAAAAATCAGCTACAAAGTCAGTTACTCCTTGACTAATTATGTACTTTAATTGCTCAGTTTCTTAAAACATCATCATGTAACCAAGCTGTGCACATATTTCATACCTAACTCTCAATAAATCTCAGCAAACGTTCATCATGCAAGAAGAATATTTTATGATAAGCTTTTCCAGTGGTTTTCATCTCAGATCATGATGAACAAACATTGTAACAGCTGAATGTATGTGTCTACCATTTTTCTATTTTTAGAACCATCCATTTGCTATAACTTTTTATTTAAAACTTAAGACATTTCTAGGTACAAAAGCTAGCATAACAGAACTATGCATATTCTCTGTGGAGAGTAATTCACTGCAGTCAGATTAAAACCCTTATTTACATTAGACTTCTTTTTAAAGTGACTATGATGGCAACTGAGCTACAGAACGAGCAAAAGAAGAAAGACTTGTTACATTTACTCTGAAGGACACCTCATCCTACAAGCAGTCAGCCACTAACTCCCAAGCAAGACTCAGTAAAGTATAGCTTCCTAGTTCTTACGTATTTTCTTCTGGAAATCTACCTAAAAATTTACACGCAACGCTGGCTATTCAGCATAACAACTGACACCAGATTAATGCCACAAGCAAATGTAAAACATTGTAGTATTTATTAATTTTAATTTTCAGCCCTCTGACAGTACTGGATTCTAAAGCTTGCCAGAGCTGCAGAATATCCTCATCTATGTTTAATTACAATATTCTTTCTCCAGTCCACATTTTTTGCACTGACTGTAGCACTTTATTGTATAGTGCTCCATTTTCCTGTTTGAGGCCTAACGGAAGTTTGTAATTTCCATTTACATTAACAATATTGGTTAAAGAAGTATCTACTTTGTTTCTCAACTGTCATTGTAACTTACCACTTGGAGTGGTGTAAGACTAAAAAATGAACCAGTTGAAGTACACTGATGAAGTTCTCAATTATACATATCACACGTCAATTAATTAGAGGTTGTCAAGAGATGGACGTTACCTTAAGAAACAATAGAAATTTCTTAACCACAATAAAGTGATCCCTTTGCTTCTTATTCCACAAGAGATATGGAGAAATAGGTTAAAGACTAAATCTTCACTGAGAAGCAGAAAAATTCTGTTCAGTAGCTTCAACGTGTTTGGGGTTGGGTACACTTCAGGTGTACATATACAAGCATGAAAAATTTTCACTTCGTTACACATTGAAGACACGACATGCTGCAAACATTAGAGACACAAAACATTTCAAAGCCTTCTGGGCACACGCTTCCAGATGTTCTTCTGCAGTCAGTGAGCTGAAATAATGGTTGGCATGCCATCCTGGTTCTGAGAGGTTCACAGAGACTATATGCAAGGTGCTCTCAGAAAAAGGCACCTCTTGATTCACTTTTCACTTCCTCTCCGCTAAAAGCAAAGAATATCGTCTGCTAAACTGGAGTTTCCCTTTACTGGGGTAGATAGGAGATGTTAACCAATCCCTGCAGGAATAACGTAATACCACTGACCTCTGTGCAGAGGCCATATAGCTTGCACAAGCACAGCACGAGAAAATGAGCCAGTAAGAAGGAAACAGAGAAGTCCAGATAAAATCTGAACTCACACAGCTAGGAGATGGGAGCATATCAACGTTGGCTGACTCGGTTGTACATTTAGTGTTCAAACATACGCAAGAACAGTGGAAGAAGAACGAGCGCTTCCATTTATTTTTTCTCCAAAGAAGTATTTGTCTATCAAGGTAAAGCTTCAGAACATTAAAAAGCTAAGTTCTACCTAAGTGGTATCCAACACCTTAGGCAAGGCTTAAAGTCTCGTATGACGCCAGGACATAACCTGTCCCAAGACCGAGTATACGTACTTGGACCGTGGGCGTTTCCTGCTGTTTCCAGGACTATTACTAATGCGATAAGCTGTTGGAACACTCCTTTCATCTCTCCGCCTTTCTGGTGTGTGAGCCCTTCTCCTAGGTGACCTTGATCGTGACCTGAACAGGAAAAAACATCCAAAAGTTTGCTTTTTGTTACTTATCACTTTCATTTCAGTGGAACTGTGCCAAGACTTGTCAGCTGCATAAAGATTTCTTATCCATCCAAGACAATTTCCTGCCCAACAGTTGCAACTGACTGGAATCGGTTTGGCTTTGAACTGCCTGGGCATTTACTGGTACAAATTTTGTAGTTAGAAATTAATGATTCGTTATTTCATTGAAACTACTTTCAAATACCTTCCTTATTTGAGTATATTTATTTACCGTCTTCCAGGTGTCCATACCCTTTGCAGCAGGTATGAAGATGCTTATATAATGCAAGAAGTGCAGAGATGTTTTAAGTGTTAGCCCACACAGAACTCTAAAGAATATGTTTGGTTTCCACACCCACCTTGAATGCCTGACAGTTCTATAGGCAGTGGGAAGCGAGTGCTTTGCTTTTGAATGTGTTCTAGATCTGGACTTAGATGATGAATGATACTTGAACGGTGATCGAGATCTCGTTCGAGATCTTTTCTTGTGTTTTTTTCTTTTCTTCTCTTTTTCTTCATCCCTAGGAGGATCTTTGCTTTTGCTTGGAGGCCTTTCTGCTTGTTTAACTTCCAAGGTGGTTAAAGTTCTGACTGCAGTCACAGGACAGGGTATACTATTGACACTCTGAAATCACAAGTAAACAATAAAGTGTTGTCAAAGATGCATGTCAATTTTTAATTGGAGAAAGTCCTCTAAGTGTGGACAATACATAAGTATCTTTGGTCCTTTATACTAAACAGGGGGCCACATCTATTCCTGTGCATGCCACATACAGGTACATTCTGACAAAGAAACTGAAGATATCTGTCTCCGTAGTCTTGCCAATATAGAACATAGCTTTTTTTTTCCCCCCAGAAATGCTGGATAACGAGTACAACAGTGAGGAATGTAATAACTAACAATCACCTCAGATTTTTTGACTCATGAAAGCATGTGAGAAATACATCCATCTTAAGAACGTAGTTGTTAAATCAATAACGATCTCACCTCACAGGAATGCTTTAAACCCTCACAGTGCTGCATCAGGAGTACATGAAGTGTGCGTAAGTAAGGGCAACACCTTCAAAACGTGCATCTAGCAGTATATTTAAGGGAGGCCTACACAGCTCCCCCATATGCAAGCTGGGATATGCACGTTAAGACTGTCAGTTTAACTAGGACATAGTTCTGAGGTTTCATCTTCAGTTTTGAGGAGAAATGTGTTCTAAAAAATGGGTACTATCAGACACCTTTTCATCCGTTTATCCTTTTTATTTAAAAAGGTATAAACCTGAAAAAAACAATCAGGAACTACTGACATTCAAAGTTTTAGTGTCACTTTCACCCCTGAACTGTGCGGTTTAGATTACAGCCTAAAGGAAAACAGCAAAATGAATGAGTGCCAATACAAATTATTTGCAAAATAAATGTTTTTGAGGGTAAAGGGTCGGGAAGATCACAACAATTATTAATCTCAAAGATAGAATAGGCCCATGCACAATTCATGCACAGTAATTCTGACTGCAGTCAGTTAAGCCAAACACACTAAACTCCAATAAATTTTCAAATTATCAGCTTGTACCTGAGAGAATTTTGCTCAATACCTTGTTTAGAACAATTCAAGCCAGGCACTATAGATATGCTGCTCATTTCAAAGCCTGTCATTCCCCCAGCTGCCATTATCAAGGCAAGTGGAGAAATCAGTTTCCCTCTGTCGTAATTTCTGCTCCACCTGGTCTGACACTTTCACTGTTCAGTACAAGGATGCTTACCGTGATCAGAATAAAAGTTAATACATTAAAACCTGAAATAACAAAATCAGAAAGAGATTATGTTTTCCTTCTTTTTACCTTTCTCCTACTGTGACTTTGTCATGGCAGTAATTGACCACATTTGAATAATCAGAATTCCAGCTTTGCTTGAAGTCAGAGAGCCCTGACACTATTCTGAGCTTTAACTGATACCTGCTACCACAATATTTACAAAAACAGCAATAAAGCAGTACTAAAGTAGTTTGATTCAAAGATTCTAAACATTTTATAGCATGATCTTTTGAGTGACTGGTTTACCAGCAGCCCATTTGCAATTTAATTCACTTGGCAAACCATATATAATTGCAGACACCTCATCTACGAACTTCAGAGTCCTAAGAGACCACAGCAGCCAACTTTTGTTCCTTGACAATGTTATTCATCTCTTTATAAAAAGTGTCTTAGTCTTCACTTTGAACACTACTGAATATGTAACACACCAGTTTGCCTTCTAGTAGGCACCTCTAATAGCTTGAAAAGAAATAGCTGTAGGCAAAGTAGAGTTAAGAGGAAAACAAGACAAGGAAGGAAAAAACAACAGTTTTTGGTGCCCAAGTTCATTTGGCTGCATAAAACATAAGCTGTCATACCACTGCCAAAAAGGAAGTCAATAAAAGAATGACACATTTACTTCTAGCTCCCACAAAGAGATTCTCTCAGCAGCCAGAACAAAGAACCCCACGATGCTAAGCACCCCTACGTATCCACCAAAAGCAGCAGATGCAGAAACCGCAGGTTCTCCTCAACGTTCAGGCTGCCTGAGCTAAGGGGAGCCAGCGCTGCCCGGGTACCTCGGAGGGCAGCACAGCCGCAGGCTGCCGGGCTCGAGACTCAGACACCACTGCTCCGGTTACTAACGAATCGGGTTTGGAAAGCCACGCAGAAGTAACTTCAGCTACCCCCAGGTGAACACGCCGGTTCTGGAGTGCAAAGCAACAGCTGACACACAGGAAGAAGTCACCCACCAGTCCAAACTCAAACGAGGCACCGCTCAGGTGACACTTGTCAGGTCACAACTGCACGATCAGCTGCAAACAATGCGCCGATTCCTACTCAGGGCCTTCAGGAAAAAAATCACCAGCAAAATGACCTGATTCACCATCAGAGCAGAACACGGAGCTCAGTGAGAGAATGCCAGCAAGTTGCCAGGCCACAAAGAAACTTTCTAGCTACATAAATAACGCTGCTGAATGAAAATATTTGGAAAAAAATAAACCCTTTAGTGTTTGGCAAATAGAAAAAGCTGTCAGTGGCTTGTGTTTTCACCAGCGAAAGCTGATCCAGGCAAACTAAAAGGAACCAAAATTGGAGGCATGAACGCAAAAATAAATAAATAAATCAAGCACAGATACTTGGAGGTTATTAAGCATTTCCAAAAAGCAGAAACACTCTGTTGTACTGACCAGGCTCTGAGAATCTGCAGGCTAGTAGAACACAGTTTTGGTAAGCACGTCAACAAACTGGTTACCCCATGAATGTTGTTATGCATCACAAGCGATGAGAGTTGTAAATCTTTTGAGACCCTTTCTTAGAAGTTACACTGCTCTCAGACAGCATAAGTGTGTGACATTTTGTTTTACGTTTTTATCTTTCCTTTTGAAAAAGCAAGATGAGGGAAATTTCCAAAGACACACCTCCCCTTCCATGCTGAACACAACACTGATAAATTCTGAAGAAAAAAGTAAAGTAAGGAACAAATGGCCCTGAAATATTCTAAAGTATTTTTCTTTTAAATACTTATTGGAGAGTTTTCATTAGATGACTACATTTTGCTCACAGACTGGCATTAAGGAAATATGATAACAAAAAATTATGTTATACATTATTATTCCAAAGAAGCAAGCAGTAATAAATACAGCCTACTGCTAAAGAAGAGTAGGATCAACTGCAGCGCTAAGTAGGAAAGACGTACACTAGCGACAGCTATTGATAATCCTGTTACGCTTGGCAAAACTTGAATAGCATCTTATTTTCAAACACGGCACACTTTTATTTCACTTGTAAACAGACTACTTTCCACAGAAAAACAAAAATAAAACTGTTACATACAGGACAGAAGTAAGGATAAGCTATCTAAAGAAACAAATGAACAGGGCTTCAAAACCAGAAAGATGAAAGAGTCAAAAGAAGTTAAGTTTTGCTTTGTGCTATAGAATCTATATTCAGAGGCACAACAGCAGATGACAACTGGGACAAACCATTAAAATAGAGTTTCTTACAAATCATGTGCTTGTCTGGTTTTGCAGTATGAGGACTGTGGATTTCTCTCCTTGTTTAAAGAGGGTACTAAGGTTTATCCAGGTAACAGTTTGGGTATAGCCAACTGTTTCCCACGCGTATCAGAGCCCTAGCACGCCCAGAGTATTTCTGACATAGGATAAAATATGAGAGATTAGCAGAATAATCCATATTAGAAACCCATTGGACACTTCTTAGCTAAATTGTGCTTTGTGGACAAAAATCAGACTGCACTACACTTGCTGAACACCTGTCACTACATCAAGCAACTTCTTTGCACAAGTTCCATACACAGCCAGTCACCAGTGCTGGCTCCTTCTATTTTTGTCAGGTATTACCAGCACCAGTAGGTTCTGGGAGACGCTTTATCACTCAAATTACTTTAATGGCCACTTATAACCTATTTCTTTGACCAAGAATGCAGGTCTGCAGGTCCTCCTTTGACATGGACAGCAGGCAGGGGACTTGACTTACACAAATTATATTTTCCAAAACGGTTTGCTGGAAGCAATGATTTGGCAGCTTAGATTTTCCCTCTGCAAGACTCCTACAACCTGCTACCGTTATCAACCATTGCTAACAAAAACATTAAGCAAATGTTCCCTAGCAAGACACTGAATCATGCCAATTTTCTTCTGTGAGGTTTGGCTGCACACAGATGGAGAACTGTGACTCCACAAGAGGTTTTTTTCCTTTCTCTTTTTCAACCTTTTGTTCCCAGATGCACCCAAGATCAATGCTGCTCAGATGGACAGGGTCAAGGACAACTAAGAGTTTTGAACTTACACATCTGTAGACAAAAAACCCCTTTTAACCCCTGGAAAAGGTGGCAAAAATGTTACAGGCCTATTACACCAAGTGTGCTGTACCAAGGCCGGCTCCCAAGGGTGACGTGTATTCAGAATCCATGTGAATCATGTCCGTAAACACAGGGGAGATGCCACCCAGGGGGTGTTTACCCATGGCCTGGAAAAGGGCAAAGACTTCACCAGCTACAACACAACTGGAAGATGATCGGCTGTGGGAGCTGAGCTAAGCTACAGTTTCCCAACTGCTGTTTGGAGGAAACGTTACGTGTAACCGTATTGCTGCAACGCAAGCGGGAGCCGTGAGGAGCCATTTGTGAAGAGCTGAGCTGCTTCACTGCTCAAACTCATTTTTCAGTCTTTTGTTCCTCTTGCTCGATTTCACTTCAAGGAAAAGCAGGAAAGCACATAAAAGAAATAATTCTGCTATGGTAAAAGTAGATCTGACTGTTTTTAACATTCAGCTGAAGCCAAAAAAGCTCAAAAGTGCTATCTTCTGTGCTATCGACTGCTCTTTACAGGCAGTTAGTAGAATCAATTTTGTTTGGAGCTATAACATATACCTGGGATTTCTTGAAAGAAGTGCTGGTACTGAGTATCAGGAAAATCTGACAGAGGTCAAAAAAAAGCTTTGCTCATTTAACACATTTCTACACGATGCGATAAGCAGGTCTTCAACACAAACGTATGCTGTGTAGGCACACAGACAGCAGGACTAGTTTTTATACAGTTATTAGGCAGGACTAATCTCATGGGAGCTATGCATGTCCCACAGACATTCTCAACTCTTCTTCATGCTTTATGATACGTGTCAGTCACTAATCCATTCCTGAGACACACCTGAAGCTACAAAAATCATTTCACTACATGAACTCTATGAGCACTGCGTATCAACCTTTGTTTCCTGGACTCCTCAACGGATGCTCCTTCCTCCAAAATAGAGGATGAAATATGGTAAGTGACATTCTGGGTGGACTTAAATATTTAATTCTTTTCCTCAGTTTTCTGAAATCCCAAAATACAACACTGATTTTACGTATTTCTCTCTTGATTTTTTTCTACATTTTTAAATTCCAGCCACTGTGGTTACTTCTTGTTACTTCTGCAATCACATGTTTTAAACACATCTTTTTGTTCCTGAAACATGGCTGAAAAAGCTTAAAAACACCCCGTGCTACATATTTATAAACTGATTTAGACATCGTGATGCAGCTTACTGGATTCTCAGTCAACAGAGGTTAACAAATCCACACTATGATTTCACTTATCTTTTTCCAATAAAGTTCCTTGAATCAAATGGGCTGTTACGAGCAGGCAAACGAGGCGAGCAGAGTAAAAGGCAGATTATGCCTTGGAAAGAAAGTAGATGGAAGCTTTCTCAAATAGGGCAAATGGAGAGACAACAGCTGGAAAACCATTCGTGTTTCAGAAGAAACGTTTATACGTAAAAATCAATATGCATATATATCTATAGAAACATAAAAGAGCATGTCAGTAAGCAAACTACGCTTAGGAGCAATATTACTTCTAAAGATGTTATGGCATTTTAGACTGTTTGTTAATGTAGTACTAGCGTTCCAAACAAAAGAGTCAATTTTATTTCAAAAAGCAAGGTCACATCAGTAACATTTAAATATATATTCAAAATGCTAAATAAACTTCTATTAAAAAAATCATCTCCAAATCATTTCTATTAGTAAAAAGCAGTAAAGCTAGCACTTTAAAATTCTTAAACACACTGGGTTTTTTTTCTATATGAAGAAGGGATGCCTTCTTTGAAACTGTATGTATGTAGGAGAAGGAAAAATAAGTTTTTAGCAAATCGGTTTGCTGAGAAGTGGGACTAGGGCTCAGTTTCTGTTGAAAAGTTCACTTGCTTTTTAGTAAGTTCAGCTTAGAACTCCAGCAAGTTCAGATGTGAGTGAGGACACTCATCTGCTCTTCTGACATGGAGTAACTGAAGAATTATTGGTTATTTCAGGCACTCTTTTAAAGGAAAATATCAAAAGAACCTTAGCTTAGAAATATCTACGTCCTTGACAAATCCCCTTGAGAAGGAAAGCAGAACTGCAAGTCTGGGGAGTTTTGCATTGTCATTATTGTCTCTTTTGAGTTCACTCTTCAATCTGTAACTGGAAAAATGTGATGAATGCTTGTGCCAGTCAGGGAAACTTTGTCAGTGGCAGCAGTGGGGATCTCAGAGGATCTCTTCTGGGATGTGACCACACTCGATTCACATATTTGCTACTCTCTGCTGATATGGACCATCTGAACTGCAGGTTATGTTTCTTTCAATTGTCTGTTCTCCTGAAAGCATTTTGAGGTGTAATCTATAATTTACTTGAAAAAAAAGAAATCAAGAACTGGACAATGAATTACTTGTTAGATACTAGAATTCCTTGTGGGAAATGGAAAGCCACATCATTCATTTCAGAGGATCTCTTCTGGGATGTGACCACACTCGATTCACATATTTGCTACTCTCTGCTGATATGGACCATCTGAACTGCAGGTTATGTTTCTTTCAATTGTCTGTTCTCCTGAAAGCATTTTGAGGTGTAATCTATAATTTACTTGAAAAAGAAAGAAATCAAGAACTGGCCAATGAATTACTTGTTAGATACTAGAATTCTTTGTGGGAAATGGAAAGCCACGTCATTCATTCTTCCAATCAGTTGGTCACAATCAATATCTGAAATTTTCCATCAGTATCCAGAGATGAAGTTTTGTTTGATTAGTGCAACCAAGAGTGATTTACTGGCTTTTCTCAAAGCAATGTAATTCCCAAACCTGGAAACCGAGGTTCTACTTCCCAACAGTATTTGTAATTGCAATGTCCATGAAAGGTCTGACTGCAGCAGGATACTGCAACAACACCCCAAGCTGCATAAATTTCCAGCCCTATTTAGGTTAAGTTTCAGGAAACGACACAGTTTACACCAAAACCCATTCCTACTTCTCCTCCACAACTGTTTACAGATCTTGCAGTGAAGACCCAAATCTAAGGTGATTTTGCTGCAAATGGATTCTGACGTTTTTTCCTCCCTTAAGAAAAGAGATCATCTGGACTTGGTGGAAGTGTCTGTACAGGTGCTGGAAACACAGACTCCCCTGTATTTTAGCAAGCAGGCATCAGATCATACTGGATCGGAATGTGCCTATGAAAAAATGATGCTTAGGCTGAATAAAAATCAGTGGCACTCCTGGAAGTAAAATTATCACTTCCTGAGCTAGAACAAGCACTGCACTGGCAGACAGAGAGAGAGAAAGGCTCAGGGAAAAAGCTTAAACAAGGGGAAAATTAAAAGAAAGAAAAGAAATGAAAGGAGAAAATAGCCTATTGTCCTCTGTGGATAGAAGTTAAGCAATTAGGAACTTAAATGGAAAATATGCAACATAAATGGAAAAGTTTCTTCAATAAAGAACCCAGCTCTGCTGCCAAAACCTGCAGCTGCAAAGGAAAGCTTCCGGACAGCACCACAATGCATGAACAAATCAATACGCCATATACATAGAGTGGCTTGAATGTTATGCCACTCTATAAATTTAGCTTTATTTTTAAAATCGTATCCTTAAAATAAAACAAAACCTAACTCCCATACTGAACTTAGGCCCAGAACTAGCATTCTAAGCTTTTAAGGGGTTTACATGAAATGCTCAACTAGTTGGTTCAATAACTATTCATCTCAGTTTCATACCAGATAACCTAATAAAGAAGTCAAACAAAAAAAACCAGCAGAGCAGGTGCAAAACAGGTCTTGAAGTAAGCCTGTGAATCATATCTGAACTTCAAGATGTTTACCCACATCAAAACACACATTAGGTAGGTAAATATCACTACAGATATCCAAACACTCTTGAAAGGTAAGCGTTCAAATGCACGGCCCCTAGTACAGAGTTAAAACTTGGAAGCTCATTTTCCTTTCTGTCACTGGCTAACTGAGCTCTCAATTATCCATCATATTTCCCTACCAGTTCTTTACCAAGAGATGAGAGACACAGGTAAGCAACTGAAAAAGATTAACGGTGTTTAAAATTCGAATTCCTCCCCATTTAGAAAAGCTCCCATCTCTTCAGTCAACTTGGTAGCGTCTGTCAGATTCGCCCTCCACAGCTAAGTTTTCTGCTAGCTTCATGGTAAAGAAAAATTTCATCTTACCTCATTACTGAACGAATTCTCTTCAATCTTCTCAGTTTCTGTCTCTGCCAGAGGGTTTTTCAGGGTCTGCAAAAACAGTGCAGCTTTCCTCTTGCGCTCTGCTTGTAGCTGCTTTTCTTTTGATTCTTTGGAGGCCTGGGCAAGCTTCTCTCTTGCTGCAGCTGCTAATCTATCCTCTAGTTTCTGTTTTGCTAAGGGAGACAAGCATCAAGCTTAAAGTGAGCCATGCTTTGGGAACTTAGATTTCCTTGAAACAAACACACACACAGACCCCTCCCAACACAAACAACCAAACAGCCCCTCCAACGATCCTCAAATCTTTCCAATACATCCATCCAAAGACATCATAGGGACATATCAGCTTGAAATTACGAAATTTCAAACATCTTAATTCACAGACATGTAATTTTCTAGATCAAAAGCAGTACAGATGAAGAAAAAAATTTTAAGCTGGAAGAAAATGACACGAAAATCCAATCCTGACAATTCAGAATACTTGTCCTTTTCTATTTAGAAAAGCTATCTCAAAAAGCACTGTAGTTTCAGAAGTTTTTTCTTGTACTTAATAAAGCGATGCAAACTTTCCATTCTGTTTTCTACAGCTCTGATCTTTACCTTACATCTGCCAGCCCTATTTACAGACATCTGAAAATGTTACACAAAGGGCTGCTCCAGAAAATTTCAGAAACTGTTTCACCACTGTTACACCCAACAGTTATTGTTATGTGATTATAGGAATTTATTTAACTATGCATCTAACAGATATTTTGTCCAACCTTCTTCATCCTACACTTCTTCTGCGTTGTGCATGTACAAGCCAACTGGTTTTTCGTCCAACTGCAGTTTTTCCAAGACCTAACTTTTCCCAAACATGTTTTGCACTTCATTTTTATTATCATACAAATATTTCATATTTGCTTTAGACACGAATTACTATAGCATATTTTGTACTATTGAAGCTTACAAAGGAACTGCAAAAAAAAAAATCATTCTGAAAATGAAAAGTTAAATTCCTGTGGCATTCTCATAGGTATAAGAGAAGTAGTAAGTTTAAGCTCATCAACACTGACAGCATCTCCACTTTATTAAACCCTCCCTGCTGTGAAACAGCCTTGGGGAGGAATAGGGGAAATGTGATCCCTTTAAAAGATCTAATTCATTCAAATTCACACAGCATTCCCTTCTGCCCTTACCCACAGAAACGGAGTAACAGGAAAAACCCACACAAAGACTTAATGGCATTGCATTGTAAGAATAACAAAACACCAACAATGTGATACAAGTCTATATGGGAGTGCTACAGAATTGAAAAATAGCTTGAAGCACTTCATTTTTCTCTGGAGAAAATGACAAACAGACATGCCTCTTTCTAGGCTCTGTTAGTGCAGTCTGGAAACTAGAAGTTCAGTGTTTTACTCGAAGGCAGCAATGGAAAAACAGAGTAAAATTCAGAAGGAGTACGCATTCAGGCAAAGTAGCCAACTCCAGCGTGTTGCAAGTCTGTTTTTAACTGAGCAACCAACCAAGATTTCATTCTTAACAATAAGCAGGAAACTGTGGGAAAATAAGGGAATTCTGACTCCTGTTAGCATGACATAGTGAAGATTCAAAATACCTCCAATGTCATACTTAGTCACAGGATAGTTCTGTAGTTTGCCCAAAGGACTCAATCTTTCATTTTGTTTTCAGTGTAACACGAGATACCTTGTTTAGCTTCCAACTCCTCCTGCGTAAGTTGAGGTTTTTTCTCTTCAGCAGCAGTACAAGGAGTGGTAACAGCTGGAGTATGGTTTGAAGCACTATTTGCATTCTCTTGGCCTTCCTTGCCCTCTTCCTCCTCCTCATCACTGTCGTCATCCAACTTAACACGGTTTTTCTCCAAAGGAAGAAGGTCATTTTCTTTGGCCTTGATTGCAAAGCTTATTGGAGCAAATGATGCTGTGAATGAACGGATGAGATTTTACACATCATTAGACGACAGCTGAAAGCAGATTGAATTTCTTGATTTTACCCACTACTCGTGCAGACTATGCCACAAAGGAAAAAAAAAAAAGAAGCATAATGTAAGAATGATTCAAGTTAACTGTTTTGGTGAAAGGGAGAACACAATCTTTTTTCTTTTTAAACAAATGTTGGAAACTTCATTTTCCCTGTGAAGATCTACCTCAAAGTCTTTAACTAGTACTTCGGTAGCAGCAGAGTAAAAAACTAGCACTGTAAACCAGCTCAGGAATCACATTTTCTGAGATAAACAATTTCATATTCTGTCCCAAATAAATTTTAGTTTTAGTACTTCTTTTCCCAGATGAACAATCTACTCTTGCAGGCTGAACATGAAAATGCTCTGTGCTCAGGCTCCTATGTGACACACTACAGAATGATACGGTCCCTTCACACTAAGCTGATGGTTTGCACAACAATAGCATTTGGCAGACTCACAGTATTTAAAGACTTATTTCCATTTATATGAAAATTCATTACTTTGGGGAGTTCACAGCATTTCATTACAGGAGATATAAACGCAAAAGATAAGTACTTTTCCCCAAACATCTTCGCTAGTCTTGCTGTAGCGAGATTCGGGGCAACTATTCTTTCCAAGCAGCACCTACTACTCCAACACAAAAGGACAGCACAACATACTCATGTCAGCACACTCGAAGGAAAAAGAATGCCTGTAAAAACACGGAATACCACAATGAAAAGGAAATCACAGGTCATTTCAAGCTAGTTTGTATTAATGGATTTTCAAATAATATTAAGCATAGCTAATATATAACTATAGTTAAGTCCGAACTATTCCTTTTGCCTTGCAGAATTTCCCTTGGACTGTTTTTTGAGAATCATTTCCAGAAAAAAAAATTGAATTAAATCTCTAAACTGTTATTCCAAAATGCAACTTCTAAACTCAAAGAATGGAATTTCTCAGGCATCTCAAGTTAAGCAACCTACTACCATATGGTTTTCTGCAATATTTATCTTTCTCAGGATGCCTTTTGCATATATATCCTGTAAGATTTCAATTAGGGAAATCTGAATACCGTAATTAAATTACATACTAAGGTTTATAAAATCTAAACTTTGCATCCTGTAAATCTGGTGTAAGGAAATAGAGAACTTGAGAATTCACAGAGAGGAGACACTATAATAGTGATATTCCAACTTTTTCACATGATGAAACAAATCCTAAAATGGGATTTTACTTCCAGAAGGCAGAAGAAAAATCTAATGTGGAAGTTAGGCCTGTGTTGCAGCCAAGTACTGTATTTAGGTTACAAGAAAGTGGGATTTGTACCATAGTAGAGGAAATGAAAACATGTTTATAAAGAATAGGATTGTCATGAATGACTCACTGGTTACATTCCATCATCTAAATTGGAGCAGATTATTATTATTAAAGCATGGGCTCCAGTTTGCTCTCTATTAGTAAGAGAACAACTAGAAACAGTATCATCATCTGCGGTGCACGA
Source organism: Apaloderma vittatum (assembly GCF_000703405.1). Taxonomy (NCBI): domain Eukaryota; kingdom Metazoa; phylum Chordata; class Aves; order Trogoniformes; family Trogonidae; genus Apaloderma; species Apaloderma vittatum. The sequence goes on along the minus strand of NW_009703065.1, from coordinate 6,200 downwards.
CATTCTCTTAACAGGGCACCTTTGAGAATGGACAAGATTGCTCCTTCTCTCGGGAAGCTGCTCAACCTGCACAGAGAAGAAACTGCAGAGTATGGACAGCGACACGTCCATGGCAAAAAACTTGGAGTTTGCAGTCCATGAAGGGAAAGAAACTGCAGTCAGGAGCTGAAGAGAGAATTGCAAGGGACCACAGGGAGTAAATAAACATCAGCAATTAAGAAAGCCTCTGAAGTGGGCAGGAAGGCAGTGACCATCCATGGGAACACACATGTGGAGCGCTCTTCCTATTTAATTTTTTTTTTTCAGTGGCTTTCAGTTCTAATTAAAATATTTAATTTTTCCTGGTTTTTACAGGAAAGAAGATATTTTAAGATCTCTCTTCCTGATAGGCCAGGAAATCAGTTCCTGGATATAAGTAACAGCTTCTCCAGCTGAGGAGACCAACAGCATGTTTGCTGACTTGGTTTGACTGGCTTCCAAGAGATCTGCCCATCTTGTCCCTCTGCTGCTATGACTGCAAGAGGAAAAACATTCCACTTAGACAGGAAAAGGGTTTTTTTCTTCCAACATGACTAATGGCCAACACAAGAAGACGAAGCAACTGAATGCTAAGTCTAGTGTACTTCCTCTGTATGTACGGTTTTAAATAAGATGAATTCAGAAGGCGTAACTTCTTTCTTGCACAAAGCTTGGAACTGTCAAGTTTAAAATAAACAAAATAAAATTCTACTGGGGTCACTGATGAAAGCCTTCAACTTTGCACAAAACTGAAACAGAACAATTTATACTGCTTCAGACTATCAGGTATTTATGGTCTGACAGAAAGCAAATTACTTATTTCAGTCCTTTTTTGATGCTTCCAGTGAAAATATTTTCCTCGTGATGAAATTCTTTAACCTACTTTTCCCCGCTCGCCTCTCCCACCGCATTTTTCATTTTTTAAGTATACGTTAACAAATATTTTCACATCCAGCAAATGCTAACATACCTTTCACCAGTTTACCATCACTGACAGCTTTAGAAGGGGGAATATCCTTTTTAGCTCCTGGAATTCCCTTAGCACTTGGCTCAGATGCATCTTCAGGTACCTGTTCATCTGGAAATTGAGTCTCATTTGGTGTGTCAACGGCAGTATCTGCTGGAACATCTTCAGATGAAGATACTCCCTTTTGAAAAGAAATGTGCAAGCTTACTAAGCGAGTAGTTCATGAAAGAATTAATACGGTGACGTGGAGCTGCAATTTTGCCAGCCACTTCAAAAATCACACTGTCAGCTAATCCCATACCAGCTGATTTTACATCAATAAGCATTCATGACCAAAAATCTGCTTCTTAAAAATAATGGACTACGTCACATAAACTCATAGGCTGCAAAACCTACTGACCTACAGTAAGATGTGTTTTTATTTTACTGTAAAATAAAATATTCTTCATCTGGTACACTTTTGCCAATAGCTGTTTTAAAAACTATGTTTTTAAAATTAGACCCTAAAAGCATACACATTTTTTCCAAAATATATTCTTTTAGGTCTTGACCTCCAGAGTCCAGGACAAAATCCATTAAAATTGATTCATAAGGGACAGAATGACATTTTTATGACATTTTTTCCCAATGTGCAATTGTATGACCCCTTCTTTACAAAATCAAGTTTTACAGGGATCAACACAGGTTAACATGTTTGACTTGTTCCAACATTTTGTTGAAGAACACTGGGTCTACCAATGTTTTCTGTGGCAATAAATTGATATTGATGTGCCGAGATTTTCAGAAGAGTGCAGAATTACCGGCTCTACTATTACATGACTGCATCATCCAAAACTATCTCTAAACTCACAGTATAAAAAACTTAAGCAGGATACTGTAGAACATTAAAAATGTTTACGTGGTGAGTCAGGCAATGGCATTAAGTAATTAACACTTAAATGAGCCTCTCTCAGTAAATAGCATGGTTGCTCTCCACTGCTGCTGTTAAGTATACTTAGTGTTGAAATACCAGGTATTGAAGAGGTATTTCCATTGCTCCCTGCAGCCATTCCCTGACCAACAGAACTAATTTCCGAAAATCCTCAAAGGGGAAAAACACAGGAAAACCAAGGACTTCATCCTGTATTTACTGAGGCCAGTAGTACAATTTCTTATTAACTTTAATGGCCAAAAGGAGAACAATCAATTGTGTTAGTTGCCTATATGTACATTACTAAAACATAAAGATAATATTGAAATCATTATTCTAAAAAATTAAAGAGAATGGTAATATCTACAAAACCATGCAGTAGAAAAATATGCATTGCTACACATGACCTCAAGGGACTTAAACCAGTTTCTGCTTGCTTCTTAGCTGTACTCATTTGAACACTTAAAATAAATCCTTTATTATTACACTTTGGTTAGTGAACAATTTCCCCCCGCCCCAATAGATGTTAACAAGTCCTTATTAATTATCTAAGTATTATGAATTCAACTCACTAATTTGCAGTTAAGGAATTCTAGAGTAACAGTGATCATTGTGATACAGTACAATTTTGCATGTAATTTATCAACTGAAAAAGATAGTATTTACCACAGCTTATCTTTAAAAACACTGTTTTCGAAACATTTTTCACTATTAAAACAAAACATTAGACACAAGTGTTTCAAACAGCAACCAATACTGAATTTCTTCATTTTCCACAAAATGATTTTGAGGAGTTTACCCACAGGCCTACCTTCTTCAGTTTAAGGCTCCCCAATCTAAGCCTTGAGATGACAAATGACATAGGGCCTAAAAAAAAAATAGCTCTTTCCCATGAAAAGTTAACATCAGATAATGTATTGCTGACACTATTTGCAATTTTCTTTTCAGTAAGAAAACAATCTAATGAGATTAGCTAACAGGAGAACAGTTCAAAACAAGGATGCCAAGCCCGGGTATCATCTAACGACAAGGACTAGAAGCAAAGCGAGTAGGAAACTGATGTGAGATTCTGAAGCTCCGATATTGTTTCAGTCAGTCATGACAGGACTCTGCTTTAACATAACCTCCCTCAGAAAAAACATGCCAGAAAAGCAGTCCAGCCTCTGTACTACTGTGCTGTGAAGAACCAGGAAGCACACAAGGAGACAGGCTTCTTAAGAAGCTATATCTAACCTTTCTGACAACATAACACCAATCCCAATCCTACAAAGCTCTAAACATCCACAAACTATATATTCCCTTGGACAGAAAGCCGAAAGGTTTTTCAGGTTGCCATTTTATATTACAGCCACACCGCGTGGCTCCTTATACTAAAAAGCAAGAACTAAATACCACACCATCTCACATACCCTTATTTAAATGCTATACAAAACTAAAAAAGCTACAAAAAAAGAGTTTGCATCCTTTGCTGAACAATTTCTCCATTCAGTGCTCCATATGCAAAAATCTCATCGTAATACAACAGATAAGTAGGTCCTTTTCTCACTTACATTGCATTTTTAAGATATGTATATACAAACATATATGTACCTGACAGTTGTCACTGCTCTCTTTTTGAAGGAAGAACTGTTTTTTAAATTCATAGTAAGCATTATACTGGTGCCATGGCTGCAGGAACTCAAACCTGTTAAAAGAAAAATTGAATATGTGAAAATGCATATGAACACAGTAAATACCAATAATCCTTTCCCATCTGATTTCCTCTAATGAGTGGAACAGTTATTTGATGTTTGGAAGCACTGTAACTGAAGCCTAAATTTGCAGACGATACACATTCAGAATATGTCTTCTAGAGACGTTTTTGTTAGGTTGCTTTTTATCAGGATTTGGGCAATAATGCTTTGTCAATCCTTTAAGTAGATCCCTGAATCTCAATTTCACAGAAGGAAATCATAGTACTTCTCTAGACCCACACGTCCTGGTAATATATTTAAAAATAAGAACCTTTAAGATAGAAGTTAAAATAACATCTCCTCTTACCTGAGATCGTTCTTGGCACGAACACTGGTTTCAAATTTTATCCCATTCCTAGCAACATACTCAGCCAGCTTATCAATAACAGGTTGGATATCTGGGGGTGGAGGTATAATGGCAACCACCGGAGCAATTGTGCTGAAAACATCAAAAGTACATTGGTTTTATAAATAGAACATAAATATCTCGCAGACTCTTGCTTTAACAAAAAATCCACATTGCAAAGAGGTTTGCTGTCTGGTTTCATTATGGAGCTAAAATAGCTTGATTTTCTGTCATGCAAAAATCTTCCTAGTGGCCGAGTAACAAAACCCACTTACAACGTCAAAGACCAAGGTGGAAGAAATAGTGGCAAGTCACTGAGGAATCACCAGTAACACAATCTTTACTAAATACTTCATTTTCAAGTGCAAGATAGAGATTCTTCCAACCAGCAAGCAAATCCGCCTGGTGTACCTTGTAGATGTTGTGGTAGAAGTCAACCCACTGCTGCTCTCCGTTGTGTCCGGAGGAGGGGGAGGTGTAGTACCGGGCGGTGGAGGCACCGTGGCTACACCTGTAGTGCTTGATACCGTCACCCCTGCAGGCAACGTGTTGTAGTAGGTCGCAACATCTATTCCTGGAGGTGGAGGCGCGAGGCAATAGGTTCCATCAGGTAGCATATAGTAACTATAATACATGGCTGCCACAGTGGCTATAAAAAGACATAATTAAGAACAATGTTGTAATTAGAAGAAAAACATCCAATTAAAAAAAACCCCAACTGTCAATACAAACACAGTGAGAATCCAAATTCACACAACACACTACGAAATGGCATCTGATTTTTTGTATAAAAAAACGAAAACCAGAATTCTCCTATTAATACATTTAAGATGAATAAGGGACAGAATCAGAATGTACTGAAGGTCAGTGAGAAGCCAGGCAGATATGAATTAAGAAGTGAACCAGAGAAGGCCTATTAAAAAAAAAAAGCCTAATACGAAATCATTCTTCCTAATGTAATTCACCTCTGGCTGCTTAACTCACTTAAAACTATGTCTGCATTGAGAAAGAAACGTGTATATAATCAAAACTAACCTGGAGAAATTAAACTGCTGGTATCACTATATTAAACCATCGTATCATTGTACATAGACACACACCTATTCCCTGAAACCTCAGAAAGTGGGCAGATCTTGCAATTTAACGGATACTTGCAATTTAACTGATACTGTTTAACCCTAACAACCACTTTGAGCAAGTTTTCCACACTAAATGCTTCTCCTATTCTAAATACTTATTTTTGAGAGTGCAAAGCCTTATGGCTTGCCTTCTTTCTTTCAGGACAATATTTTGCAATGCTTTAATTATCTTAACATTTTAAATTGCAGTTACTTCTTGTAAATCTGAAGTTTTTCTGCAGGAAGATTTATAAACAGAAAGTATTGAAGTAAAATATTTCAAAGGATTTACAGTAAGAGCATGTTTCTGGAGGCAAAGTTTAATCAATGCATTAAATTATAATGAATCATCCTCTTAAAGTTTCATAAACATTTCTGTGTGGCAGTATTTACCTTCTTCAAATAAGAAGTTATCTATGAGGAGGGCAGAATAAAGAGCTGTTAAGTTTCAAACGCAGGGAGAGGAGTTGCAAATTTAACTTGCATTGCTACTAAATTATAATCTCCCAGTTTGCATCACAGACTTTCAGATTCAAGCCTGACGTTAAAGTAATCAGAAAACTGACAAGTATTATTCTACAGAGATACTGATTCTGATTTTAGCCTTTCTTGAAATACCCAATAGTTTTCAATTTCTATACAGAAAGTGAATTCCAGTTTTATTATGATTCTCTTAAAGTAAAGTTTTAAATAAAAATTACTTCTATGCATATTCTTCTCCATATACTACACTCTGACAACATCTGCAATCCTTTGGGGGATTCTGAACCTATGAGATGTATCAAAATCAACTCAGATCATTATGGTGATACTTATTTGCAACAACTTTACTGAAAAACCAATAAGTCCATCACCACCATCACCTTCAAGTAACACTGCTCATTAACTACAAATTAAAAATATCATGAAATGCTACTGTAGTGAAGTCTGACATGCAAGTTTTCTTGCATCCAAGTAGAGTCAAACGCTAAGTCCCATCAATGAAAGGGTTTAATTTCTGTATTTAAGGAATCAAGAAATATGTAAAGAAATTTGTGAATAATTAGAAGCATACACACCAAATTAAGTTTGACTCCACTTGTAGTGGTTTGACCCTGGCCAGCAGCCA
>NW_009703064.1:60218-72207 GCF_000703405.1 Apaloderma vittatum | reverse complement strand
TTTGATGGATGGACAATTCAGTGGATAAAGATCTAGCTTGAGGGCCCAACCCAAGGAGTAGTTGTCAATATGTCGATGTCCAAGTGGAAACCAGTGACAAGTGGAGTCCCTCAAGGATCAGTACTGGGACCAGTCTTGTTTAGTATCTTCATCAACGACATGGACAGTGGCACTGAGTGCACTTTCAGCAAGCTTATCGACGACACCAAGCTGTGTGGGGTGGCTGACATGCTGGAGGGTAGGGATGCCATCCAGAGGGACTTTGACAGGCTGGAGAGGTGAGTCCATGCCAACCTCATGAATTTCAACAAGACCAAATGCAAGGTCCTCCATCTGGGTCAGGGCAATTCCAAGCACCGATATAGGCTGGGCAGTGATTGACTTGAGAGTAGCCCTGAAGAAAAGAACTTGGGGGTACTGGTGAATGAGGAGCTCAACATGAGCCGTCAGTGCACACCTGCAGTCCAGAAAGCCAATCGTGTCTTGGGCTGCATCAAGAGGTGCGTGGCCAGCAGGTCGAGGAAGGTGATTCTCCCCCTCTACTCCACTTGTGAGACCCCACTTGGAGTACTGCGTCCAGTTCTGGAGTCCACAGCACAAGGAAGATATGGATGTGCTGGAGCGTGTCCAGAGAAGGGCCACAAGGATGATTAGAGGGCTGGAGCGCCTCTCCTATGAAGACAGACTGAGAGAGTTGGAGTTGTTCAGTCTGTAGAAAAGAAGGCTCCGAGGAGACCTTATTGTGGCCTTCCAGTATCTCAAGGGGGCTACAAGAAAGCTGGTGAGGGGCTTTTTAGGATGTTGGGTAGTGACAGGACTAGGGGGAATGGATTAAAGCTAGAGATGGATCGGTTCAGATTGGATGTTAGGAAGAAGTTCTTCCCCATGAGGGTGGTGAGACACTGGCACAGGTTGCCCAGAGAGATGGTGGAAACCCCATCCCTGGAAGTTTTTAAGGCCAGGCTGGATGGGGCTCTGAGCAGCCTGATCTAGTGGGGGATGTCCCTGCCCATGGCAGGGGGTTAGAATTAGATGATCTTTAAGGTCTCTTCCAACCCTGACAATTCTATGATTCTATGATAAAGTCCCTTTTGATTGCACTTGCTGTCCTGAAACATGAACTGAGTTTGATGCTTACATGATGTACGAAAGAAATCAGAGACAGTCTGCGCATAAAGGAAAATGTTTGTGAAATTGGAATAGTAACTGGAAATCATGTAACTAGTTTAATCCATATTGTATTCTTATAGGTTGCTCAGGATAGGGTAGCTATAAAAGTACACATTTACAGGAAGTTTTTGTCATATCTAATTGATTACTGGATTAATTTATTTCAAGAAACGATTCTTGTATATTTTTGCCTTTTAGAATGATTTCTTGCTAATGAAACAAATGTAATTCTGCCAGTCTTGAAGTAATTCCCACATCACACCACCATTATGATTAGTTTTACTTTCACACCAAGTCTGCCAAGTTTTTAAAATAGTCTAGTCATTAATAACACTGCCTAGTACAAGCTGCCAAAAACTATTTAACATGTGATACTGTCCTGGCTTCACTGGAATAGAATCACACACTGTCCATGCTGTACAAGCCATTAGCAGTTTTGAGTCAGCCAGGAGCTTGAGCTGGTAGGGGCAAAAGCCACGGCAAGTGACCCAAGATGGGTCACAGGTGTTACCCACCCCATAAATGTCATGCTCACTAAAAACAAGGAAGTTTGCTTCTCCTTCTCTTAAGATTTGTCATCTTTGAAGAGTCTTGGCTGCTATTTTGTTCCTGAGGACTGCTTTTCTGTTTATTGTGACCACCGTGCATTCACTGGTCTGAGTATAACTTTGTATACTTTATATGGTTATTATTACTAGTTCTGCTGTTTTGTTAAATCTTTTCTAATTTCAGCCTATGCCTCCTTGCCTTTCCTGATGCCCGTTCTCATCTCAGGCAAGATCACTGGCTGATAGAACAACTGCAATGTAGCCACAGATATGGGTTAATCATAGACAGGTATGAAAAAATCTGGCATTGTGTAGGTGCTTAGTGAAAGCCACTAGTGTAAGATCCTTATACTTTCTCCAGTGGATTTCTCTGAAATGTTCTCTATTCTAGTGTGTATTCTCTGGTAAAATAAGTTTGCTCTTTTTCATCATTCAATTTGTACATCTATGAAGTCCGAATGATCCAATTAGTATCCTTTTAATCCTATTTTTATGGATGCTATGCACATGCAAAGAGTCATTTGCTTGATTTTAGTGCCAACATCTGAAAATATATTAGCTTTTATTCCTATTGAGCCTTAGCCAATATATCTTCTCATCACGAGGAGATTCATTGTCATTTTCCTAGCCTATGAGTGCACCCCTGGTTTTTTATTCATTTCGTCTTACCCTGCTGGCTCTGCCAGTTATTTCTGCCTGATTACATGTGCCTCCCTCTGATGACAGCTATGTTCTCCGCATCAGCTTACCTCTTTTTGCTGCTGGACACCCTTCTTGATGACTCAATTCAGCCGTATGACTTATTTGGTTACTCTTGCTCTGTCTTCTCTAAAATTAGATGGTGAGCTCTTCATTTCATGGACCATGTCTTTTTATCTGTCCCATAAAGCTTATATGGCATTTGTGGGAGCAGTGTAAATTAATAATAATAAACATTTTATACTCTACTGATATATGCTTGGGTATTTGAACTGTGAAATAGTGCCTTCGGTCTGTATGGATGTCAATGTATGATTGTGTCAGGGCACATCACGGGCTGGGGTCTCTCTGGGACTTGGGGGTGGAGAGGTCTTCCTTGGGGCAGAACGGTTGGGTCTAGCAACCAGGGCTCTCCCATTGCCCCAGGCACAGATTGAGGCAGACCAGGGGCAGCTCCAGCCCTGGATATCAGGTATCTCCCTGGGGCAGGGATGGGCCAAGTCTGTGCTGGGACATGCAAGTGGGCCTGGCTTGGCAAGGCCCATGTCAGGGCTATGGTGAGGTGGAGATCTGCCCTGCTGTGGCATCGCTGGGACAGGGGCTGATGGTCCTGGGCCCAGGTCCAGCTCATAGGAAGCCTTAGGAAGGTAGGGCAGGGACAGTCAGCGCTGTCACTGCCCTTGTTATTCTGCCAGATGGACTGCCTGGGACATCCATTTATTTATTAAAAAATATTTTAAAAGATTTTTGTTTGTATCTCTCATAAAACTACAAAAGTTAAACCAGCTCTGGAAAGAAGAAAATGGACTTCTCAAAGATTGTCTCCCCTCTGGATTTTACAATAAATGAGCATAGGCAGACACACAAAATGATTTGCAGTGCTCATTTAGTAACAAGATAACAGTGCTTTGTGAGACAGAAGAAAAAATATGAAGCCTTTGTAATTTTGTAATGTATTTGTAGCCTGTATTGTGATAATGACTAAAATCTTGTTCTTGTCTTGTGTAACCGGTACAAATCGGTACCAGTCTAACCACTTCAGTTATCAGTGATAGAAGTATATAGGAAGATGACTTCACGTAGGTAGAGGTACTTAATTTGGACCCATATTTCTAATTTAAAGTATAAGGTGTGATGTATTTTGCCACCAGAAAGATATTAATGAAATGTGTAATTTTTTTTATATTTGTCTACTATTTGAGTATTTACCCAATAGTTTAAATTCACTAACTTACTAGAAGTTTCATTAAAAAAAAATCTATATCATATAATTTTTCTTTTAATTACTGGTAATTCTTTTTAAAAGAAAGTCTTCTGAGGGATAAATACTTAAAAGTGTACCTCTATTTCTCAAAAAAATAATTCTGTGAAAGTGGCACCATTCGACATCGGAGGACTGGTCCTGTGGTGTGTTTAGAATCATCATTACAGACTTTAGTTATGAAAATAAGTTTAATACTTTATTATTTGCTATTAGAACAACATTGTCAATAAAGTTAATAAGAAAGTTAATTGGAATGTGCGTCATTTTGTTCATCAAGCACATCTCTACACCTACTTACTGAGAGCAATAGCGTATCAGAAATGCTTCTTAAAAGCATAGTCTAAATGACATGGGTAACACAGTTATAGATATTAATGCAGAACATTAATAGAATTATTAATGATTATAATAAATAAGAAGAAAATAAACCAAATGAATTCTCAGAAGGCTAGATTTGCAAGTTTTGCTTTAAAAAACAGCATGCTTTTTAATGTTGTAGTGAGGTGTACTTTTCCTGTAAATCACTGGAATAATGGAAATATTAAATCTCCAACATCATTAATGGAAAGCCATCTGATTAGACTGGAATCACATACTGTTTCCTTTCTTCAGGCAGAGATGGCATTTTATTTTATTTTTCAACTGCTGTTCCGTAAAACTGTAAAAATGACTTACTGTTACCTCAAAGTGCTATTTGCTTCCCACCTGCACCAAGAACTGAACTAGTTAGCACTGACAGCACTTGAAAGAGGTATTCTTAGGAAGGTATGGAGTTCCCGTTGACAGGCTAATTTACTTTTCCAGGTTATATCGTAGAATGGCCTAAACTGGAAGGGACGTAGAATGGCCTAAACTGGAAGGGACCTTAGAGATCATTTTAATCCAGCCTCCCTGCTGCCAGGGACACCATCTCTCAGCTACGGGAATCGAACCCTCAACCTTAGCTTTGTTAGTGCTGTGCTCAACTGACTGAGCTACCTGGCCCCCTCCCTCAGGAGTAGTCTTTACAGAGAGACAGAGCCCTACAAATACAACCATCCCATCAATCTTTGATTCCTATTAGAGGATGATCTGCTCTTTAGAGATGCCAATCTGTTCCTGGTAATTATAAAGTGGACCTTGATTATTATATTATGATTAAAATTAAATTAAATGATCCCTGATTTCAGACTATCCAGTAAAAAATATCAAACTCCTATATAAACAATAGGGTATTTCAGACCAATTCAATTTCAAGCACTTCTCTATATCTCTTTCTTTTTAAGAGGCAATGGTTGCTCCAGCTCGGGGATTATTCCATTAAAACAGTTATTGGATAACAAAGAGATTAGGATCAATAATGATAACTGAGGATTCTAAATGACTTATTTCTAGGTTTTTGCCTTTCAAAATGTTTTCCTGTACATCACTCTTAGGCCATGTGATAAAAGCTCAGTTACAAACTCAAAGAGGAGCACAGAAACCCAAATAATACCCTGACAGGCTATTCTCAGGCCCAGAGGAGGAGCCGTCAGCACATCCCAGGCTCAGTCTTCAAGTCCAGAGGAGCACAGGGTCACAGTGGCAGGCTGGGCCCTGACATAAGGACTTAGAGAAGAGGACACCCTGTTTTGGTGCCTTCCAGGGCAGTCCCAGCAGTGCCTCAGCCTTAGTGACCAGGTGTGAAATCCATTACAATAAGTCAATGGCAGAGCACCTTCAAGATGGAGATGGGTTGCTGCCCAGGAATATGAGGATTTTGGAAATGCATAGGACTTACTAAGGGAATCTTCAGAGAAGGAACTAAAGGTGAGAAAAGGGATGGATCTGGATGACTTGGGGGAGGAACAAGTGTGGGGAAATGGTGCTAAAAAGGACCAGTCATAAATAAGGAATTCAGTTATCAGTACATATGTCTGGCCATGAGCCGTGCCTGATCTGCACAGCCTGTCCCTCCTGGGTGAGTGACTATTTTGTGTGCTCATGAGTTCATGGGGATATGAGTGTAGCAACTGGAATCAGGTTATGGCCGAGAGGCCCTGTGAGTATGCAGTGCCAGCAGCTGGAGAAACAGGAATGGATGTAAGCAGTGGCAACTGGAGTGGCACCATAGAGGTCATAGAGGCCCATGGTGCAAGAAACTGTGGTGAGGGAGGTGTGCGTGCCAGCAGCTGGACTGGAACCATGGGCTGGAAGACCTGTGTGACTGGGTGTCAGTGAATGGGGAGACTCACTTGAATGAAGCCAAGTGCCAGCCCCTGGTGGGACCAGGACTTGCAGGGATGTGAGTTCACAGTGTCAGCAAATAGATTGAGTGCAGGGGTGTGAGTTAGTGTGTGAGCACTACAGTGAAGGTCAAGCTGGGCTAGCCAGTGAGTGTGTGATGTGGCCTGGGAGCCAGGTGAGTAGAGCCCTCTGCAGGGAGCTGGCTATTGGAGGACCAGGGGAGTTGTGGCCATTTGTTGGAGAGACAGTAGGGCCTGGAGTCAGTTTGGAAACCTGTTTGTGTGTGAGTGAAATGATCTGTACCAGAAACTGTATTGGAACCGTGGCCTTGCAGACTTGTATGTCCAGGTGCCAGCAACTGATGAGGCTGAGATTCAGGAATAGCTACTGGGCAGACCTGGTGTCTGAGCTCAGCTGCTGGAGGGGTCCAAATGGTACATATCTCTGTGTATTCTCATTAATGGACCTCGACCTGCTTGGCAAGAGATGGAAGCAGGATGAGGCAGTTGGTGTTGTGTGTGTTCATGTGAACGCTCTATCTGTCTGTTCATGATATGTGTGGCCAGCCATGTGTATATGCACATATGTAGCACATGTGTACTCTGTGTGCATGTGCCTTCTGGGAAAACATCTTTAGCCTTGCCACTGACTGAATCCGGAGCGATGGAGCTGAGGCAGCCAAAGCCTCTCTTGGGCTGCTGGATCTGGCCCGATAGATTTTCCCCAAAGAAGTTAGTTTTGAAATCTTATTGAATGGTGGTAATTAATGTTCAGTTAATTTTACTATGTTATTAATGCAGGTTTGGTCAGCATGCAGGAGATGGTATGTACTTATGAAAGCCAGTGCTTATGTATGAACCAGAATGTTCACGTATCTGCACGGGGCAGGACATAGTGAACATTTTGTTGTATAAACCTCTGAATACTTTGACTGGAACAAACATAGGTATCGGTAAGACTTAGTCACAAAATTGTGACTTAACCCCTTATTTGGAAGAGATAAACAGGAGTAAAACATGACTATGTCTGTACAGCAGATCAATCTGGTTTTAATAACTAAGGATGAACTTCATTACTGAATTCTGAATTATACAAACTTTTAAAAATTGTATTGTCCTGGGTTTAGCTAAAAACCCAGTCCGGTTTAGTGATTTTTACTTTTCAGTTCTCTTTTAAAAGGCTACACATTCTGAAGTTAGCAACATGTTTTTGCAGACAGTGTGTGCTACTGGCAGTGATAACACCTGATGTTTACAGTTACTGCCTGGGACTGGGATACAGGAAGGCTCTTGCTGATACTTATTCCTGTAGTGACCAAGGCCACTGCTGCCTCTTGTGTATCACCCTGGGGGTGCCGGGTAGTAAGGGCGGTCACAAGGAAGTAAAAGGTTGCACCTCTGGGGGGTAATAGACAGAATTGGTGACCAACAAGGGTATTCCATCCCATATATGTCATATTTAGTATAAATTGAGTGATCATGAGAGTTTCATCCCTTTTCTTCTTTGCCCTTTTCTGCAATGGCTGGTGTCCAGAGAGGACTCCATCTGACCTCCTGCTTTTGATCCAGATCCTGACTTCTCGAATCCAGCTCCCTGTATCCAGCTCCCTGCCGCCACCACTTAGCCTGGGGCTTCCTGAATGCCTCCTGCTCTGCAGCATCAGTGGGGATTGGTATTGAGGGAGGGAGTCGGGTTTGATATTGGGCTACTATCTATAGTGGTATATAGTTCTTTACTTTTATCATTCCACTATTATTTCTATTATTGTTTTATTAAAGCTGTTCTAGTTTTTTTTTTCTTCTCTAACCTGAAAGTCTCTCTGCTTCATTCCCTTTTCCTTCCCATTTGTGGGGGGAAGAGATGGTTAGAGAGCATCTGTCAGTGTCAGAGCCCGGCCCAGCCCTAACCTACCACATGTATATTTTGAAAAAATTCAGGGTTCTGTATTTTTCACTTTGCCATCCTTTTTCACAGAATCCTACAAACTTACACAACATCACCTTTGTTAGCTCTGACCGTGTTATGACCTTCAGTGAAGGTGAGTGAAGCACTGGCTGTGTGAGCAACACTTACTCCTCTACTTCTGAATGTGACACTAGATCAACACAACAGGCAATACATTACCTTGAAAAGAGATTTCATTATTTTGTAGAGTGTGGTAGGAACATGAACTATGTTTCAAAATTACCTTGAATGCACAAGCTGGATTCCAGCTACAGTGAAAAAGTCAAGTACACAGTGATTTATAACATATGACTCAGGTGCACTTGCATGAAGAAGTGTCTTGTTTCTCAAGACACTCACTGTTACATAATCTACTTCTGCAGTAATGTTTCATGCTTTATATGAGGCCTCTTGAGTTCACTCAGAGGCATTGCCTCAGGACAATGAAGAAGATAATGGTATTTTTTCATAGATTTTAAGTGTCCACCAGCAACTATTAATTCTTTTTAGAAACTATATACTCTGATGTTCCACTCCCTACTATTGATCTGTCCATAAATTTACTGTTCATAAATTTTACTTTCTTTAAGTCATTAAAATGAGAGGAAAACAAGGATTAACAAAATTCAGACACTATAGTGACAGAACACTTATAAAACCATTCCTTCTTGGAATGTGACTGTTGTCACTTATTTCCAAATTTTATTGAGTTCCGCCATCTCAATACCCATTAAAAGATTGATAATCAGTCAGTCTGTCTCCTTCAGGCTAATAGATTCATAGATGTGAATTAGGCATTTTCTGTCAACATTCTGGCACCTGAATAACAACAGAGGCTTTTGCAATTTTACAGTAGAAGGTGACTCATATAAAATATCTTATTTTGTTCCAGTTAATATAACAAAACATTGTTTATATCATCTAGAGGAAAACAACACTCTGACAGTGAATAAGAATGAAAAACTTTTAATATATTGAATGAATATTTGAAAATGACAGAAACATTGTTAATCTCTCCATTGGCTTGTGATTTTGGACAGCTTATGTTGTTCTAAGTGTTTAAAGGAGAAGTTTGACAGGTGAGCTTTCTAAGCACTCACAATTGCAAACCAGCCTACCATGCTTCTGACAGATTAAAAGCTCACTTAACGTTAATGTACTAGTTTTTACTTTACATTTGGGACTCAATGAGCTACAAAGTTGACTTATCTAAAAAGTTTCAATTGAAGAATGAATGTAAAAATAATGAAGTAGAAGAAGCTTTGTAGAGTTGGAGTTGTTATATATTTTTGTTTAATTTTCTTGTATTGATTCAGAAATCATAAAACTTAACCATTAACCAACGCAGATCTGCAGAAAGAACTCATCATATGGTACAATTGCTCAGTCAGCTCACAGTGATAACATATGAAGCCAAAGAATAATAACAATAAAGAAATTTAAAACAATACCAAGGAATATAAAATCTATATTTCTTATTGCTGTTTGAATTCCACACACACAAGCCCCTTGTGCATTTTTTAAAAAAATAATAAATTTCAAACATGGTAAAATCACAAAGTCCGATCAGTTCTATGAGATGAAATTTAACAGTTCATATCACACTGTTTTCAGGATTATAGCTTTTTTGGGAGTGAGGAAAGAGATTTGTTAGGAGAAATTTAGCAACCTCAGTTATATTATTCACATTTCCAAGCTTATACTTGCAGCATAAAAAAAAATCATGCCAGCACTATAAAATAGAAAACTTTAATCACTACACTTGATGAACATAAGTAATTTACTACTAGCTTTTTCAAAAATATGGGTAGCATTAGTCACTCATTTTGTTTCTAAGACTGCATGCACTTTTATGAAAACATTCTCACTATTCTTCCTATGATATTGATACCAAATTTCATTAACTATATTCATAAAACTATGGCTTACTGTTCTTATATGATAAGTCTCAGATACTAGATGTTTTAAGCATCAGCAGCTTGTGAAGAGTTACTCTGCGTTTAGCTTATAATAACAAGGAAAATATTATCTGGAATTCTTCCACCTGTACAGTACAGTTTATAGAATAAAACACAAAACACAGTACATATATAGCACTAACTTTCCACTTAACCTACTGGAAAGATGTTCTTTGTTTCTCCTCTAAAGGTTTCAGCTGCCTTAAGTATGCTCGGTAGAGCAGGATAAAATATAAACCTATTACCTGCTTTCCTGACTCATCCAAATAATCAGTTACTTAACAGAGAATATTTTACTTTCTCTGGATTAGTCAGATTAACCTCCAAGTCAGTTAGCTGTAGTCTGCATCAAATTTCTTTTTAACAAAATACAAATTATCTAACAAACCCATATTCACAATACCTCCTCAAGTTTACTTAATATATCTATAAATTTACATATATGTTATTATATATGAAGACTTACCTGTCATCCACCACCCAGGGCTTAGCAACTTTACCAGGACTACTTACCCAACAAATTACCTTTTCAGTCTAACAGTAGCTAACTATGGAGAGAGAATGAGAATGCATGGACTAACCTTTGATCTATTGTATTGGGAAATATTGTTGTGGGTTCTTCTAACATGCACTGGGCACACTACAGAGAAGTGAATGTATGCTTGCATTTCGTTTAATGTCCCCTTCCACACACACTGCCAGCTTGTTTAGACCTTGTCTCTCATGCTGCTGTTAAAAAGCAACACTGGTTAAGTTATTCTAAAGCTTTGAATAACCTGATTTTAAAAGCCAATTTTCAATTTTCAGTTGAAAGATACCAGCATATTTCTACAAGATTTTGGTATGCTAAGTTCTTAACATAATACACTACAAGTGAGCAATGAAAAAAATAGATTTAGCTCACATTTAGTTTTCCAGAAGGTTGCTTACCAACAAAGAGTGAGATCTGCAGCTATAAGCCTCTTCTTGATAACAAGCTCTCTGCTGTTTGAAAGGGATGTTTGAGCTTTGTTTATTCAGGCCTTCATGATTAAAATCTGACATAAAGTTCTTTAAGGATGCTGTGGTCCATTTGTGGATCAAGCTGTTGAGTAGTGAGCATCTCAAGAGTCACTCCTTCTCTGTCCCTTAGCTACCCTGAGTTATGTAACAGAAGATGGATCATCTTCTCAAGCAGTAGACTAGGGGAACTTGCGCCACTGTAGTTAGGTCAGGCTTGTGTGAGATAGTGGATGTGACTTTCATTTCACCAGGGAATTGTTGGCACCTGCATCCAATTCTTGGGAAAGTGTTCACACACTGGATATAAGGGCACAGCAAAGGAAATAGTGCCAATTTTGCCATCTGTCTGCTGTAAAATAAGGTCTTCTGCACCTGCTTCCAGAACTGTATAAACCAAAATGTGGAAAGGGATATTTGTAGTGTTTTGCTGCTCTGATGAGCAGAAAAATTTAAGACATGGCTCTGTCCTCAGCAATTTTTCTGTCTAGTTCGGGCATCTTACATTCAGTACATGCCTTTCTGAGAATTTGAATTTTCTAATGCTTTTATGTACTTCTGGGATTTATGTGGAACTATGGTGTATAATCCAGGTAGTGAATTCCATTTAAGAGGCAAATATCTAAAGGTTTGCTCCAGAAAAATGAAGAGTATTTAAATCTCTTTCCAGAATCCAGAAGACCTCGTCATGGTCAACTCTAACTTTTAAGCCTACACTGTAAATGATAGTAAAGCTAGAACATGGGAGGTCAGTTTCTTCACTATGAATTGCTTATAACTGAAAATTATGACATGGTGATTTGACCCTGGCTGGATGCCAGGTGCCCACCAAAGTCACTAAATCGCACCTCCTCCTCAGTTGGACAGGGGAGAGAAATATATAAAAAAGGGCTCATGGGTCAAGATACAGACAGAAACATCACCCAGCAATTACAATCACAGGAAAAACAGACTTATTTGGGGGAAATTAGTTGACTTTATTAACAACATAATCACAATAGGCTAATGCGAGTTAAAAAACCAAAACTAAATCTTGCAACACCTCCCTCCCCATCCCTCCCTTCTTCCTGAGCTTAATTTCACTTCTAGTTTCTCTACCTCCTTCCCCTGGCGCAGCACACAGTGGGATGGGGAATGAGGGTTATGGACCATTCATCATACCTTGTTTCTGCCATTTTTTCCTCCTCGGTGAGAAGACTCCT